>NC_050575.1:383083498-383383498 GCF_011100635.1 Trichosurus vulpecula | reverse complement strand
TTTAATTTTCTCACATAACTCTTTCAAAAAGTTAATTAACCTGACAGTCAAGCTTTATCTTAGCATCATAATTTCTGAGCTAGAAAGGAACTTTAGGGACCATCAAATCAAACCTCCTGGTTTGACAGATGAGGAAGCTCAAGCCAGAGAAACGAAGAGGCTCCCACAAGGCCATCTGGATAGGAGAGAAGTGCAGGAGTCAGGATTTGATCCCAGGTCCCAGATTATACCTTGTCCTCTCTTCCCTCTTGCCCTGTCCACTTCTCATTTCTACTTCCTGTATCCCCTGGCTTCTTTCGAATCCCAGATCAAATCCAATCTTCTACAAGACACTTTCTCCCTCCGTTCTAGTTATTACTGTTTGGTCATTTTTCAGTTGTGTCTGATTCTTCGTGACCTTTTTTGGGGTTTTCCTGGCAAAGATACTGGAGTAGTTTGCCACTTCCTTCTCCAGCTCATTTGACAGATGAGGAAACTGAGGCAAACAGGGTTAAGTGACTTGCTCAGGGTCATGCGGCCAATAACTATCTGAGGCTGGATTTGAATATGGGTCTTTCTGATTCCAGGCCCAGTGCTCCATCCACTGTGCCACCTAGCCACCCACGGATATATAAAAACACACATACATATAGTGTATATGCATGTATAATGTATATATAAATATATATGTATATACACATATATACAATCTATATATTGATATCTCTATAGATCTTTAGAAAGATCTATAGATTTAAATGTTTATCGATTTAGATGTATATGTGTATGTAATACCACATGTATCTATAGCTATATATAGATATATCTATGTATAGGTCTATATCTATGTATCTATAGAGAGCTATATGGATGTGCTTGTATATAGAAATATATGTATGTATACATGCATATATACACACACATATATGTATATACACACATGTGTATATACTGCGTGTATTGTGTGACTACATAAAATATGTAGGATTACAAAGGAAACAGTTGTATTCAAACAAAGCCATGCCTTTTCCCATCTGACTTCACAGACCCCCTGAAATCTTGGGGACTTCAGGGTTAAGAAATCCTGCCCTAATTCCTTTTTTTTAACCATATAGTCACCCCTGGGTTTGCCTTAAATCGTGAAACCTCAGCAGTGACACACACTTCCTCTGCAGGCAGTCTCGATGGAGTGGGGACTGTTTGGCAAAGGTCCTGATGCCTGGGCACAACTTCAGCAGGTTAGGCTGGGCAGGGGGAGCCCTCTCTACTGTGCCCAGCCCAATAGAGAGATACCTCCACACAAGGCATGTTTAAATGCTGCAGGGGAAACTCAGAGTGTAACATTCGAGGGAAGTGTTGGGCAGTGAACCAGGAGCAGGCTGATGGCTGCTTTGCAAAGCTTTGCAGAACCCACAAAGGAAGCCTAGCTGGGCTGGAATTACTTGGCGCCATATAGAGGGATGTCACTGTGTGTGGCTTGGAAGCAACAGGATCAGATGCAAAGCTTCTTCCACAGGGAATGGCAAGATCTGAGAGCATCCAGCCTCCCCGTGGCTGTGAGCCAGAATTTGCTGTTATTCTAAGATCCTAGGATTTAGAATTATACTTTGAGATAATCTAATCCAAACCCCTCCTCTGACAGAGGAATCTGAAGCCTGGAGAAAGCAAGCAACAGGCCACAAAGGTAAGAATTGAAAAAAATCTAGATTTGAACCCAGATCTTCTGACTCAAATTAAGAGCTCTTGTGACAATACCAGTGGGCCAAAACATATCTTTTTTTTTCCCTCTTACAAATTTGCCATTCTGATATAATTTCTTATACTGAATAGGACTAGAGGATGTGCTCTCTGCCAATCCAAAGAATACATTTCCATAAACCACAGAAGAAGAAGAATAAATAATAGCTAACATTTATATAGTGCCTACTATGTGTCAGGCAACCGTGCTAAGTGCTTTACAAATATCATCTCATTGGACTTGAGATGCAAATGTAAATATGCAAAAGCATATTTATAAACTGGAAAAATGGGTATATAGATTAGAGGCTGATGGAATCAAAAGGAATCTTAGAGCTTACCTATTCTAAGACCATCGTTTTCAAGGACCTTTGAAAGCCACACTAACTTACCCAAAGTCACATAGGTAGTTATGTGGAAAGGCAGGATTTGAACCCTACTCCAACACCAAAGCCAATTTTCCCCCCACTTTATGCTACCATCCAGCAGCAAGAAAAGTGAAACCTCAGACTCTCATCCAAACTCTTTCACTTCACCATGTTCCCTCCTAACAGATAATCAATCACAGAATCTTAAATTGTTGGAAAGGATGTCAGGGGTAATGTAGAATAACATCTTTATTTTACTCATCGATTGCTAAGCCCGTTAGAGTTTGGAATGGGTGAAGCATGGAACATGGCTCCCAACTTGTCTCCCTTGTTTCTGAGTTGGCTCACTCACCCAAAGCGCCCTCGTGCTGGAAAGTTGGGTTTTACCAGATGGGTGGTCACTTGGCTATAACTTACCCTTAGGGCCTTAGGGATAACTCTGGTATTAGGGAGCTATACAGGGACTAATCACAACGATAGCCCCTGAGCCCCCACTAATATACTTCCTATTTAAATGGCTGAACCAAAAGGACACCATTAACTTTTTAATCATTACACATTTATTAAATAGAAACAAAACAAGAATGATTATAACATGACCGTGTACCCAGAAATACGGCTCACAGTCTCCTGTAAAAGCACACAGTGACCATGGGTAAGAGAAGGCACAACCTTATAGAAACCTAATCATGACACATTTACTAAATAGAAACAAAACAAGGATGATTATAACGTGACGGTGTACCCAGAAATATGGGTCACAATCTCCTGTAAAATCACACAGTGTTCATGGGTAAGAGAAGGCACAACCTTATAGAAACCTAATCATGACACATTTACTAAATAGAAACAAAACAAGGATGATTATAACGTGACGGTGTACCCAGAAATACGGCTCACAGTCTTCTCTAAAAGCACACAGGGCTCCATGAATAAGAGAAGGCATGACCTTATAGAAATCTAAGAGGGAAGTTGTTTTCTGTGCTCAAAGAGGACCAAGATGACATCACTATGTTGGGGTCAAGGCACAGTATCTCCGACTATGGCTAATCAAACCAAACCAAACTCAGAAGGCTCTACTACCAGTTCGGTACAAATAGCCCACATGAACATTTGGAGTGGGTATGGCTCTAAATTTCCACATTTCACATTTCTTTTGAGGTTCTACAATTCTGCTTTGCTGATAGAGCACAGCTTCTTCTGTGATGTGGGCATGCTATTCTGGGCAATCCTCTGCCAATGTCTACCATGTCTCACAATCAGTTCCAAAGTTCTTCTGAGAGACCTTGACAGCGTCCTTGTATCACTTCTTCTGACCTCAATGAGAGCACTTGCCTTGTGTGAGTTCTTCATAAAATAATCCTTTAGGAAAACATATACTTGGCATTTGAACAATGTGGTCGATCCATCAGAGCTAAGCTCTCTACAGTAGAGTTTGAATGCTTGGCAGTTCAGTTCAAGAAATTATCTCTGTGTCCAGTACCTTATCCTGCCAGGTGATCTTCAGAATCTTCCTAAGACAATTCAAATGGAGGCACTGGTAGACTGTCCAGGTTTCATAGGCATGCAAAAATGAGGTCATCACAATGGCTTTGTAGATCTTCAGTTTGCTGCTCAGCCTAATACCTCTTCTCGCCCATAGTATCCTTTAAAGCCTCAAAAACACTGAGCTAGCTCTGATAAAGTGTGTGTCAAAATCGTCTTCTATGTGAACATCCTTGGAAGGTATACTGCTAAGGTAAGTGAACTTATCTACAGCATTCAAAATTTCTCCATTTCCTGTAGCTGATGGTCCCACATATCAATGGTGCAGTGCTGGCTGGAGGAGAACCTCTGTTTTCTTGGTGTTAATTCAGGCCAAAGTTAGCACAAACAGCAGAGAATTGATCCATACTCTGCTACATCTCAGCCTCAGAGGCTTCAATTGAATGCACAATTATCTGTGAACAAAAAGTCATATACCAACTCTCCCTCCACTTTAGTCTTAGCTTGTAGAAGGGAAGTATATGAGTAAAGAAAACCATATGCCAAGGGCAATTAATGATTCTTGGCTGCAGACCTTGATGACCTTGGTCTTCTTAAGGAATACTCTATACCAGAAGTGACTTGCTGGACAGACCCTCTTCTACTAGGACCACTCCTTGGGTGGGGTTTAAGGCATTGTAATGCTTTAATGATAGCAAAAGCAGTTTCTCTAGGTCTGAGACCTGTAGAATTATTTGGGTCAACTCTCTTAGCTTAGCTCTGAAAGATTTCTCCTTTTCAAGCTGTAGGTGGGAGTAGATGGAAAAACAGACACACCCCTTAGGAGTTTCCCTTTTCTTAAGCCCTATGGGGTAGTAAAGGGCAAGGCAGACAAGCCTCTCCTTTTCCAACCAGCTTTGTTTGGCAGCACAGGATTATTTTCCTCCAATCAGCTTCCAGAAGTAAAGGCAGACTGCCACTTAGAGATGAATTCTTTGGCTATGGAAACCCATAAAACAAAAAAATATATAAAATGGCTCTTCAATCCTAATGTAGGCCTCTTCTACTTGTTCGATGATATTGGTAAAGTGGCTAATTAAGGAGCAAAGGATGATAAGGATCACATAGCTTTTAGACTATGAACATGAATGTAGCAGTTGGGACTCCAAACCAAATTGTAGCCATCTTGAAATCAGAAGACAAAAAGAAGTCCCAGCTAAATGGAAAGACAGCTTACAGGTTCTCCTTGGACAGGAAATTAAGGAAGTTGGTAGAGTTGGTTTTAGTTATATATCCAGAGACAAAAAGACATACAAATTCATGAGACTTTTGGTCATTACATGCAGCAGGGCTCATAATAAATAATTTACAAAAAATGTGAAAATAATGGTGACACATGTTAATATCTGTTGCAGGAGATGAAGAGGTAAAGAAATTCAACAAAGAATTCAATGAAATCTTCCAAATTAAATTAACATACTGGGATACTCAATTACTTTAATTTAAGGGTGGGCCTTGGCAAAGTCATTGAAAAATATATTATAAAACATGGCTCAGGAATAAGGAAGGAAGGAAGCCAAAGATCTATAGACTACACAGAGGCCTCATGCATATTCAACATGAACACTTTCTTTAATGAAAGAATCAGAAGGTACCGAACATTGTGAACACCAAATAACATCACAAAAATGAAATTTATTATATTTTAACAGACAGGAGATGATTCATCACTGATAGAGAAATCATTTCTGAATCAGCTATCTGCTTATAGTCAGACCACTGACTTGTTAGAGCAAAGATCAAATTTAGTATAAAGATGAAAGAATAAAAAGAAAAAGATGGATTAAATTAAATGTAAAGTGCAACTAAAACAACTCCTACGTGATCTTTCTAAATATGCTATTGACATCCAAAACTGGAAATGGAGAGGAAAGGATATTGACACTTCTTAGAAAAATTTTATATGGGAAGTTTAGCCAATACAAATCTATTACCATATTGAGACCAAAATAGCCCTCAAGTTTCATTTGAGCTGTACAAAATGGGTTTCCTAGAGAGGTAGTGGGCTCTCTCTCCCTCGATATCTTCAAGAAGAGCCTTTCAGAAATCGCATAGTTCTTTTTGTGACACTAAAAGCTCTTCTCTCATACAAAGGTCTATCTCTCTAATACCAATACTCTTCAGTGTTATTGGAAGTTTTGGAGCCATAGGCTACCATCTTGGAAGAAGTGAAATTGATGATCGCCTAAGAGGTAATGGTGGATTGTGAGCACACTGTAGCTCACATAGTGTAGTAAGGAGTAGAACGGTAAGGGATGCCATTTAAGAAATGCATGAGTGGAAAAGATATGGGGTGATCATAGGGAGAGAGTGAGAAATGCCTGATGGGTATCCTTAATGCCCCATTGCTCTCCTCACAGTGTTAGGTGAATATATTGAGTGGATCCCCTGTGATGAATTCATGGAAGGATACAGCCAAGAAGAGCGCAGGATGGGCAGGCATGGATGGATTTGCAATCTGCCTCATTGGAGGGAAGGCCTACATTGAAGAGGCTGCAGACTCATTAGAGTATTTGAAAGTAAATAATAGTAATGGCTTACATTGATAGAGTCCTTACTATGTGTTAGGCACTGTGCTAAGCACTGTGCAGTGATGATGTTATTGGATTCTCACAACAACCCTGGGAGATAGGTGCTATTATTACCTCCATTTCACAGATGAGAAAACTGAGACAAATAGAGGGTAAGTGACCTGCTCAGGGTCACACAGCTAATAAGTGTCTGAGGCTGGATTTGAACTCAGGTCTTCCTGACTCCAGGCCCAGTGCACCACATAGCTGCCTCGTACAGAGTATAGGAGTATAGATCTAGAGCTCATAGGGTCCTTGTTGTTTAGTCGCTTAAGTCCTGTGCAACTCTTCATCACCCCATTTGGGGGTTTCTTGGCAGATATCCTGGAGTGGTTTGCCATTTCCTTCTCCAGCTCATTTTACAGATGAGGAAACTGAGGCAAACAGGGTGAAGTGACTTGCCCAAGGTCACACAGCTAGAAGGTGAGTCTTCTTGACTCCAGACCCATCACTCTATCCACTGTGCCACATAGCTGCCCCTAGAGACCTTAAAAGTTATTCAATCTACCCCACCTCATTTATAGATATAACTTGCTGAAAATCGGGGGGAAACCAACATTTTCTAGTGACATCATGGAGACTCTCCCTCAGATCAACAAACATTTATTAAATTCCTACTAAGTTTCGGGCACTGGGTATACAAACACAAAAAACCCATCCCTGTCCTCAAAGAGCTATCACAGTCACAATGGATACATTAATACGTAGATTCAGAATATATAAAAAACAAATAGAAAAAAAAACTTTGGAATGAAGGGTATTAGTACAACAGGGGCATCAGGAAAGGCTTCAAGTAGAAGGTGTCATTGAAGGAAACAAGTAACTCAAAGAGGTAGAGATGAGGAGGCTGGACATTGTAGGCAATGAGGGACAGCCCAGGTAAAGGTGTGCAGATGGGAGATGAAATGTTACATGAAAGGAATACCAAGAAGGCCAGGCTTACTGTATTCTAGGGGATGGGAAGGGGAATAAGTCATAAGGTCGGAAAGGTAGGTTGTAAAGGGCTTTAAAAGCTAAAGACAAGAGCAAATATTGATTAAAGATGATAGGGGGCCAGTGGCATCTGTTGAGTAAAGGAATGATAAGATCAGACCCACATGTTAGGAAAATCAGTTCAGCAGATGTATAGAGGAGGGGCTGATAAGGGGAGATCCTTGAGGCTGATTAGGGACATGAATTAGGACATTGCAGAAAGCAGGGGAGAAGTGAGGAGAGTTTGAACTCGGGTGGTGGTCTTGGAAGCAGAGAGAAGAGGATGACCGTGCAGAAAACTTGCAGAGATCGCCAAAGCAGGCTTGGCTGCTACATTTTGTGGTGGTCCAGGTCTTTGCAAACTGTTGCAAATCTCTGGATGCAATAAAAGAAAATATCTGTCTTTACATTTCTATGTCTCTGTCTCTGTCTCTCCCCTCGATTCTGTCTCTTTCTTTCTCTCTGTCTCTCTGTTTCTGTCTCTGTCTCTTTGTCTCTGTCTCTGTCTGTTTCTCTCTGTCTCTCTGTCTGTCTCTTTCCCTCCTTCTCTCTATCAATCTCTCTCTCTCTCTGTATCTGTCTCTGTCTCTCTGTCTCTTTCTCTCTCTCTTTCTCTTTCTCTCTTTCTGTCTCTCTCTGTCTCTCTCTCCTGGGTTCTCTCTTCAGTGGCCAACCCTAAAGATGGACAGACCTTTCTGACAGCTCACAAGAAACATTCCTCATTCAACCCAAAGAACCCCATGAGCCTTTCGGTGGTTCCCCGCTGTGCATTCTCTGTCACTCTCACCCAGCTAGGGTATGCAGGAATCTTCAGTGGTCCCTTGTGGGGAACCAAGAGTGAGGGGAGAAGACTCATTGGATTCAGCCCAGACTCTTCCTCCTTCCCCTACAGTCATTCTTGCACAGGATCATCCTGAGGTTTAGGGTCAGCCTGGCACAGTGGAAAGAGAACTGGATTCTGAGTCAGAGGATCTGGGTTCAAATTCCAGTCTTCTCGTTTACCTCCTGTGTTATTTTGGATAATTAATTCCCTTTCTTTCACAGGGCCCCACTTTCCCTTTCTACTAAATGAGTAGAATAGAAGAGATGAGACCAATTAAGTGGTGCTGAGCCTGGAGTCAGGAAGACTCATCTTGTTGAGTTCAAATCTGGTCTCAGACACTTACTAGCTGTGTGATCTTGGGCAAGTCACTTAACCCTGTTTGCCTCAGTTTTCTCATCTGTAAAATGAGCTGGAGAAGGAAATGGCAAATCGCTCTGGTATCTTTGCCAAGAAAACCCCAAATGGAGTTATGAAGAGTCGGACATGACTTAAAAACAACAATGAACAATAAATGATAGGATCTCTGAAGCCCATCCTACTTCTAAATCCTGCTATACATAGGGAGATTCTGAGAATACAAGTGGAGGGGTGGGGGTCCACTCTATTCCAATTGAACACAGAAGGTCCAGACTTCTTGATTAAATGAATAAATGAATGAATCATCCCCCAACCTTGCTTACGGTAACTAACACGATACTCTATATCTTGTGTAGCATCAGTGGGAACACAGAATCTCTTGAATCAGTCAACCAAAGTCATAAAATTAGGTGTGAAAAGCCCTTAATTCATTTGGAAGGAGCAAAATTCCTCCAGCAATTGGATGAAATGAGATAATGTCACGCTGAAAGTGTATTGGCATTGGTCGAAGAGTTAGTTACACCATGTGGGTTTTAGATTAAAAACAGCAAGCTTAGTTTGGAATTGAGCATTCCATTGGGGGGCCAGTCTAGTAGTAGTGGAGTAACTTCAGCCAAGTTCCTGAGAGAGGGGAGTAGAGAGCCTCTATCTTTTCTCCTTCCCCTCATTCCCCTCTCATTTATCTGGGGATGACCCTTTGAACTTCAAAAAGTCTGAAAAATTGGACTTCTCAGCTATATTGGTAGTTGTGTTTCAAGAGGAAAATTGACCTGAGGAAAAATTAACCAAACTGAGGAGTGGAAACTTCAGGACTCTACAAGGAGCCCAGCAGAAAGCCACATTGTATCTAAGGGGAACTTCATGAGGACCCTGAAAAAAGGACTCTGAACAACTAAGAGCTATGAATTACCCCTTTACCGCCTTTGAATCTTGAGCCCACTTCCGCTTGACATTTTATGTGCTTGTGGGAGAGTATATACCCTTGGTTTTGGGAGGTGTTTTGTACCACTTGTTTTAACTATATTGCTTAGTGAATACTTGTTGCTAAAAGCTAAAAATAGTGAGTCAAAATAAGATGGAGGGAAATTCACGAATAGTAGTTATAACTTTGAATGTGAATGGGATGAACTTGTATTTGACAAGTATAAAGACTTAAGATTTTATGAAAATTGATATCCACTTATATTCAATGAGGAGCACACTGGTTGGGGCTCATGACCACTGTACTAAAAAACCACTCCTGATCCCTCAGGGTGAACTTTAGAACACAATGGGGAAAAATAGCTAACCAAGCACTGGGGATCTGACCCACCTGACCTACAAGTTGGGTGTGCCACATTCTGAGAGAGTTTGCCCAGAATCTACAAGTCACAAAGAAAAAAAAAGATAGTCTTTATTTGCATGTCTTACAGTCTATTTACACAATAAGCTTACATTCCATCAGGAGAGTTGCTGTCCAATCATTCAAGTTGCGTCCAACTCTTTGTGACCATATTTGGGGTTTTCTTGGCAAAGATAGTAGAGTAGTTTGCCATTTTCTTCTCCAGCTCATGAGGAAACTGAGGCAAACAGGGTTAAGTGACTTGCCCAGGGTCACACAGCTAGTCAGTGTCTGAGACTGGATTTGATTTGATGAAGATGAGTCTTCCTGATTCCAAGCCCAGTGTTCTACCCACCATGTCGTCTACCTGCCCTTATCAGGGGAGATGTGTATATTTAATGTATTAGATTATAAGCCCAATAGGATGCCTAGGCCTCATTGAGGGGCATAGTGTCCAGAATCGGTTCTGCCCAGGTCAGGTTACACATGGAGTTCTGTGTTCACTTCTGGGCACCACATTTTAGGAAGGGGGAGGGGAACAAGCATTTATAGAGTGCCTACTATGTGCCAGGCACTGTACTAAGTGCTTTACAAATATCTTATTTGATTCTCACAACAACTCTGGGGGGTAGGCTCTGTTATTATCCCCATTATACAGTTGGGAAAATGAATATATTAAGTGACTTGCCCAGGGTCACATAGCTAGCGAGAGTTAATCCTGGAGGCAGACTGGGATCTTCCTGACTCCAGGCCAAATGCTCTATCCACTAGCTGCCTAGGTTAGTGGACAAATTGGAACAGGTCTAGAACGTGATGAAGACACTGAAGGACATGCCATGCGAGTATTAATTGAAATACCTGGAGAAGAGGAGACTTGCAAGAGAAGGGACCGTGATGATCGTCTTCTGGAGATGTGGAGCAGGGGTTACGCCTGTTCTGCTGGGTCCTAGAGGGCAGAAGGAGAGGGATTGGGGAAAGGCAAATTTGAGCCTGATATAAGGAGAAACTTCCTAACAATTAGTCACAAAAAAGTGTACAATGAATGAAAAACTCCAAGAGACAGAGTCTCTGGGTAATTAATAATCAGTTTATTAATTAGACTAGATGGCAATCGATAAATTGATGGTCAGTGGTTTCTCTTGGTAACCAAAGATGACTCATGGAGAGCCTGAAAGCCTTTTTGAAAGGAAATGCCTCTGACCAGGGAAAATCAGCCCTGATTGGTGGACATTTAATGAGGAGGCAGGCTAGACGTCTTCAGGAACTCGTGCTGAGAGTGTGGATTGATCATGAGACTCAGCTGCCTCCAGTGATCTGGCCAGGGAAATCATCTCCACCCAGACCACTCTGGTTGGTTTTCCCCTTCATGAGCTGGGCCTCCCTAACTCTGATGGAGGAGTACAAGGACAGGGGCTTTTTCCTCAGGGTAAGAACTCACCCAGACTGGATTCTGTTTACAATCTGAACAGAAGTTAGGTCTCCTAGTTGGGTGGGATCCTCCCCAAGATTGAAGAGTGTTTCCTCAAGGGCCAGGACAATCTCATGATCGGTCTTGTCCTTTAGAGACTGACTTTTTAACAAGAGCTGGGCCTTAATGAGGAAATTGAGGGGAAAAGCCTGGATCCCAATTTAGTAATTGGTTATTAATATAACGATAAAGTAACGATTTCTCTCAAGTGGAATGAGCTGCTTGGGGAGGTAGTACATTTCCTGTCACTGAAATTTTTTTCCAGAGGTGTTTACAGGATCACCTGGGCCACCTGGGAATGTTACAGAAGAGATTAGTGTTTTCATTTACTTAGAACTTGGAGAGTCTGTGATCTTTGTTTTATAGGCTGAAGGATAATCGGTCTAGAGCTGGATGAGATCTCAAAGCCCATCTGGTTCAACTCCTTTTATAAATGAGAAACTGAGGCCTTGGCAGGTTACATGACTTATCCAAGGTCCTACAGGTGGCAAGTATTAGAGGTGGTATTTGAAACCCAAGGACTCTGACTCCAAACCCAGTGCCCTTTCCCAGTATAGTGGTCCACGTATTTAGACCTGATGCATTCTTGGAGAACTACTTACCTCCTCATATGGGCAAATCTGACTGTAACTTATAATGCTCAGCCTTTGTCTTTCTTGTACCCCTAGGCTGAAAGCTTCAAGCTTCTCCCAAACCAAAACGAGATTCTCAATTCACAGTTCACATTTAATGTGACCTCGGAACATAGAACTTCAAAAAATAGAACCATAGTAACTGAGAGTCAGAATAGATCTTAGAGGCTGCCTAATTACACCCCTCGTTTTACAGAAAAGGAAACTGAGGCCTGGAGAGACATGACCTATGCCAAGTCACATAGAGGATCCAGACCTTCAGAGGAGGAACAAGCTGACCAAGCAGCTGGGTCCAGGGCACCTGAGGCATCAGTGGGTGGGAACAATTGTACCTGCCTCTGGACTTCTTTCCCCCACAGCAGTCTTGGTGTCTGCCCAGAAGTGGGGCTCCCATCCAGGGGTAGCATTGGCTCAGCCCACCGAGGCTGGTCCAAAAGGGTTCTTAAGATAGGGAGGCTGCCACCTGTCTGGAAATCCCCAAGCTCGCATCAGGTTACAGGGATCTCTGGCGCCCTCGGTAATCGCTGATGCCAGGGTTATTCTGGGAGCCCTCACCACCCCCACCCACTTCTCTGCCTGCAGTGACCTTTATATAGAATCACAGGGTTGCTGCTGCCTCTGGTCCTGACCACAGTGCCCCAAGTGTGGGGGAGGGGGCAGGGACTTGACACCCTCTTTTTCAGTTGGATCAGGTAACAGCAACTACAGTGAGGTCAATGGAAGCTTCATTTGCATCGAACCAACATTGAACCAAAGAATAGGGAGGGGATTAAGGCCACCAACTATCCTCCAATCCTCCCAATGGACAAATTGGGGGCAAAATTATGTGGGGCATGTGATGGCTCCATCTCCTTTCCATGACTGGGTCGTGTGTGTGTGTGTGTGTGTGTGTGTGTGTGTGTGTGTGTGTAAGATGAGTGTCATTGGCAAAAGGCATCCACTCAGCCCAGCATGGCACCCAGTCCTACTACATTTGTATTTCTTTGCCAGAGAGGTAGCACAGTGGATAGAGTATGGGATTTAGAAAAAGGAAGACCTGAGTTCAAATCCCAACTCAGATACCTACTTGTTGTGTGATCCTGGGCAAGTCACTTAACTCCTTTCAACAGTAATTTTCTCCTCTATAAAATGGGATAACAATAAAACCTATCGCCAAGGGATAAGACAGCTAGGTGGCACAATGGATAGAGTGCTGGGTCTGGAGTCAGGAAGACATGAGTTCAAATCCAACCTCAGACACTTACTAGCTGTGTGACCCTGGGTAAGTCACTTCACCTTGTTTGCCTCAGTTTCCTTGTCTGTAAAATGTGCTGGAGAAAAATGGCAAACCACTCCAGTGTCTTTGCCAAGAAAACCCCAAATAGGGTCACAGAGAGTCAAATAAGTTTGAATAACAACAAAAAATCTTGTAAGGCTTGAAATAACATAAAGCACTTTATAAACCCTAGGATAGCATATAAATAATAACCATCATCATTAATAATATTTCTCTGGAAGAGGGTCCCAGCCCTTGGTCACCCCTTGACTGGAGATGCTATGAAGAGGGAAAAAGGAAGGTCTTCGGTCCCATGCCCTCACAGACATGGATAGGGCTGGGAATGAGTGTTGGAATGGTGATGAATCACCTGCCAGCCTAACCATACCGTGACATCTTGGGATTTCCGCAAGCTCTCATGCTGAGGGGCTGAAACTACGTGTAAATTCCTTCCCATTGGCTCTTCCTTTGATGGAGCCCCAGGACAGCAGTCACTGAGGGTCCTGTGGTGGGTATGATAGAGAAATGGGCCAAGCCTGGAGATGTGGTCATCTTGAGAAAGAAGAGGTGCTTTTAACATACTCTAAATTGAGCGCACTGGTTCTAACGCTTAGAAATGCTAGAGCCGTAACTGATAGAGCAGAAAGAACGCCAGACCCGGGATTTTAAAATCTGAGTCCAAGCTGTGGCTCTGCCATGTACCGGTTGTGACCAGCCAGCAAGTCATTTAACCTCTCTTGGCTTTGTCCCTGTATGTAGAAGAGGGACAATAGCATGTATGCCATATACCTCACAGGCTTGTCATGAGGAAAGGGATCTGTAACCCTAAAGAGCTTTAGAAATGTGAGCTATTGAATTGGCAAGGATAACAGAAAATGGCAATAGTCAATATCAGAGGGATTGTGGGATGAGAGGCAGACTGGTACATTGTTGGTGAATCTGTGAATCAGGTATGGAATCTTTTGGAAAAGATTTGGAATTATGAAAATAAAGTGACTAATGTGCTGACCTAGAGATTCTACTACGGGGTATACACCTTAAAAAGGCCCTTGATAGGAAAAAAAGTCCCTATGTATGCCAAGATATTTACAGCAGCACTGTGCAATAAATAGCAAAGAATCAGAAACAGAATAGATGCCCTTGACTGTGGAATGGCTAAATAAATTGTGGTACATAAATGTAATGGAATATTACTGTGATGTAAGAAATTATTTATATGGCAAACATAGAGAAGTATAGAAAGATCTATGTGAACTGATGCAGAGTGAAGTAAGTGGAGACAAAACACTATACACAGTAACTTGCTGTTGTTCCGTTGTGTCTTACTCTTTGTGACCCTGTGGACCTTAGCACACCGGTGTTTTCTAAGGGAATTTCTTGGCAAAGATACTGGAGTGGTTTGCCATTGTCTTCTCCAGTCCATTAAGGCAAACAGAGGTTAAGTGACTTGCCCAGGGTCACACAGCTAGTGAGTGTCTGAAGCCAGATTTAAACTCAGGTCTTCCTGACTCAGGTCTAGTGCTATATCCACTGAGCCACCCACCTACCTCCAAAGTAACTACAACAGGGGCATTGTCCCTAGAGTCAGGAGGTCAAATCTAGCCTCAGACACTTACTAGCTATGTGATCCCCGGGCACTTGCCCTCAAAGGGGACAAAAAAGGACTAGCAAGATAATTACAACAATGTAAAAAGAAAGAACACCCACCCCCCCACACACACACACAGAAAATCAAAAGTGAATGTTGCAAAATCATGAAGAATAAGCAGGACTTTAATAAAGAGATATAAGAGGACACTCCATCCCTTTGCAGAGGTGGGAGGTCCATAAGTATTGCACCTTTTTCAGACTTTTTCAATATATTGATCCGTTATGTTCATTTTTTCTTGTTTTTCAGCAATGCTATTTGTTATATGGGATGCTATTTGTTATATGGGATAGTATTTGTCATATGGGATAGTATTTACCATATGGGAATAGGGAAGGATAATTGGGGAAAGTGTGGCAATGTAAAAAACAGAAGACATCAATAAAATATATATCAAAAAGAAGCGTGAACTATTATTATCTCGCTGAGTCTATTGGCCTCACTTTATTCATCTGTAAACTAAGAGGACTGCCTTAAAAGATCTCTGAGGTCCCTTTCTCCTTTACCATTCCATATCTGTGTCTGCCATTTTAAAAGATATTGCTGAAAGAGCCCTGGATTTGGAGTTCAAAGAACTGGGTTCAAATCTCAGTTCTGCTGCTTAGTACCTATATGAACTTGGACAAGTAGTTTCTTCTTTGAGGATCAATTTTTTTTCCCCAGGTGAAATTGAGAGATTGGACTAAATTATCTTCTATCTCTAAAAATTTATGAATTTTGAGAAACTACGCTATGTGTCAGCATTATTATTTAATATTGTTTTAGACCATTTAAAATACTCCTAGACAGTATAAAACACCTGAGTGTATACTTGTGAAAACAGACACAGGGACTATATGAACACTTTTTATACAAATAAACTCAGTTCTAAATAATTGAAGTAAAATTTATTGTTCATGGGTAGGTAAAGCCAATATAATTTTTAAATTGACAATTTTATCTAACTAATCTATTTATTCAATGTCATCCCAACTAAATTACTAAAAAAGTATTTTACTGAGTTAGAAAAAATGATAACAAAGTTCATTTGGAAGAACAAAAGGTCAGGACCTTCAAAGAAACCAGGGGAAAATGATGTAAAGGAAGTAGATTCAGCAGTATCAGACCTTAAACTACATTATTAGGTGAGAGCGTTGTTGGATAAAAAGGATAATTTCAATTATTTTAAATTAAAATTTTCTTTTATAAATAAAACTATGTAGCCAAGAACAGAAGGAATGAAGAAAATTGGGGGGAAATCTTTCATAGAGAATCTCTCAGATAGGATGTGATTAGGTCAGAATATTGCCATGGTGTCAGAAATGATGAGCGTGTTGGTTTAGAAAACATGGAAAGACTTGGTCTCATGCAGGACGATGCTGTCTATCCAGCTTCAGAGAAACATGATAGGAGGAAGTAAGCATACTACAGTCTTATATATATATGTGTGTGAGTGTATATATATGCATTTTTTGTAGATATCTCTGTATGTGCACATATATCCATGCTTAACTGCAGCCTTCTTTAGGGTGGTTGGGGGAGGGAAGGGAAAAAAATAAAGTAAAAAGTGCACAGCAGAGAACACAAGAAAACCAATAGGGAAGCAAAGAAAAGCTGGGCAGCTTTGAAAACAATGTATAATATTTATTATGTAGAATGTCTTGAAAAAGAAATTTATTGCTTTCTATTGAATCCTCTCTAATGGTCTACTATGTACATCGCAACGTTTTTTTTTCTTTTTTCATTTTGTATTTAAGTTTAAAATAAAAAAAACTTATAAAACAATTCTATGAATTTTGGAGAAGAACCAGGAATTAGGAAATATTTATTGGTGTCACCACCTCTGAATTCCTGGGCCTCCTTTCTGCCTTAGCCTTCCCATCCATAGAATGGGGATGAGGGCAGCCAGACTCCCTGAATCCTGTGCCGTCCATGCATAGGCAGCATGAAGGGTATTTATGATGGATACTCTCCTTTTCTGGGTCCAGGATGAGTAAAGGGAGCTGGGGGGCAGGGGCTGAGACTTCCTGTGCCCCAGTCACAGAAAGCTTTGTGACCGCAGTGTCCTCTTCCTCTGCGTTGCAACGTGCTTGCACATTTTATGATCTGGAATGTTTTTTTGTGAATGGAATGTAACTCGATATCTGGGAAAGAAAATCCTGGAAAGACCAAACCAGATGAAGAATGTGCCTTTCTCTTTGCAAAAGGAGCGACGTGGCCAACTCAAGCAGGGTGCTCCACTCCCCCCTCCCCATATCCACAGTGGCCAATAGCCCCAACATAGATGATTGATGTGGCCAGGTGGGAAAAGGTCATCGGTTCCAGAGAACTACTGAAATTAGAGATGGAAAAGACCTAATTAAACCTCTGACTCTATGCTCTGTTGAGGGCCCGGGCTGGGCTGCTCCCCTTCCCTCCTCCTCTGGGGCTTTGTTCTGTCCACATATGAATAACTCAACGGCCAAGTGGGACCACCCTAGAGGAAAACCAAGCATTTGCCCTGTCTTCTGTGGGCTGTCTCATAGACTGTGCCCTCTTTGGGGTGGGGGTTGTGAGCAGAGAAGCAGAGAACCTCAGTAACTGCCCTCCAAATCTCTGCTTTGTCAGGGAAGGGATTCCTCCCTCATGAATCAATTAATACTCATTTACTGAGTGGTAAGGAGGGAGGGGTGGAGTGGGGGGCGGGGTTACAAAGAAGCAATGGCAATCCAGTCCAACCCAACAAGCATTGATCAGACATCTGCTGTGGCCAAGGCACTGAAGACAGAAAGACAAAATGAGAAAGTCACAGCAACCTTGGGAGGTAGGTACTGTTGGTATTCCCATTTCACAGACGAGCAAACCGACACTCGGAGAACTTACATCCCTACTTTGTGAGGGGGGCTATGATACACAAACAAATAATTACACTTGCAGCGGATAAAGCAGTGGTGGTAGTAGTAGTAGCGGCCAGCGTTTATACAACACTTTAAGGTTTGCAAAGTGCTTTTCAAATATCTCATTATGTCTTCATAATAACTTATTTCTATTTTTTGAATAAGGAAACTGAGGCAGACAGAGGTTAGATGACTGGCCTAGAGTCAACACAGTTAATAAGTGCCCAAAGGCCAAATTTGAATTCAGGTCTTCTTCACTCCAGGTCCAGTGCTCTATTCTCTGTGTTATCTAACTGCCAGGACTAGGAGTCAGGAAGACTTGAGTTCAAATGCTGCCTTGGGCACTTACCAGCTGTATGACCTCCCAGGAGTCACCAAATCTGTCTCAGTCTCAGCCTGCTCATCTGCAAAATGGGATAATAAGAGTACCTCCTCTCAGGAGGAACAAATAAGAAAATCGTCAGTCGGTCAGTCAGTCAACAAGCATTTATGAAGCATTTACTGCGTACCAGGCACTGTGCTAAGTATTGAGGGTGAGGCACTCTGTCAATTGAAAAGTGTTCCTTCAATGTCAGGTGTTATTATGTTCACCATTATTAAAAGGCCCAAGCTCTTCTCTCACAGGGAGCTCACAGTCTAGCAGGGGAGGCGAGGCCAGACAAACGCACGAAAAAATAATCCACAGCACCACGAGGGCCTGCTATGATGAGAAGGGCTCTGGTCCTGATGCTGGGAGGCTCGGTGCTCAACTATGACACTGGCTAACTGGGTGAGTTACTAATGACAGTGCGGTCTAGTGGGCAGAGCACTGGCTTTGGAGTCAGAGGGTACGGGTATTAATCCTGACCCCACTACATAGTATCTACTTGACCATGGACAAGTTATTTCTCTCCAGGCCTCAGTTTACACATCTGTAAAATGAGAAGTTGGATTCCACAGTCCATAAGGTGCTTTGTAGTTCTACCTTTGTTGACGCCACTAAGATTCAATTTTCTCATCTGTTAAATGGGCTTCTAGAACTTTCTAGATGTCAATATTATGACTCATTGGCAGTCTTCCCTTGCAGCATCCATCAGCTCCTGAGACCTTCTCATCCTGGCACATCCCTCCCCTCTTTCACTGTTGAGTTCCTGCTGTGGTCTCCATTCTGGCGAGGGGCCCAGGCTGGCCAGCCTTCATTCCTATCCCACCTATGCTTCCAACTTTCTGGACTTCAAGACCACACCTCATCACCAGGTACCTGTAACAACAACGTTGCTAGCAGCTGCTGTGGAGGTGAAAGACCAAGACCAACAATGCCAGCACACAGGAGGGCTGCTAGCACAGGTCCTTTGATCTACTTTACTAAGGAAATCAACTTTAAGGGGTTAACAATCTTACTTTAATTAAACATATGGATACCATTCTCTTAGTTCAGGGGGAAAAGCCAGCACCCTGAACTTCAGAGAAAATACAAACAGACATTACAAACAGATCAACAGACAGGCTTTTATCTGTCTGACTAAATCACAGCACACACATAGTTACCAGAGAGAAGCACCAACATCTGGGTTTTCAAAGCCGGGGGTGGGGGAGAGGGGTACTTCAATGGCTACCCAGAGTCTCAGTCACCAACACTCTTTCAATGAGTGTGCCCCCAAAACAAAACACCAGCCTCAGATCTTATAGACACATCTCAGGGCCCTGGGCTCTTGACTACCTCAGTGCTGAGAAGCACTCAAACAAAAAACAGCAAAAAGTCCACTTTGCTTGCCATTACATTTGAAAGGCAAGATTCAAAGGTAATTGATTACCTCAGTGCTGAGAAGAAAGTCAAGACAAAAGACAAAAGGGTCCCATTTTACCTGCCCCATTCAAACAAAGGCAAGACTCATTAAAGGCACTCGATGGCCTTAGCATTTCAAAAGAGAATAGCAAAAAAAAAAAGTCCCCCCCTAATTACCATAACAGTACCTTCACCCCACCCCTTTCCAGCCCCCTTTCGTGAGTTGACTTCCCCATTAGATTCTAAGCTACTGGAGGGCAGGGGCTGTCCACCTTTTTGTTTGTATTTACATCCTCAGCATAGCATAAATGCTTAACAAATGGGCTATGCCTTGCCTTGCCTAGCCAAATAATGCTTGCATCCTAGCCTCACAGGATTGTTGTGAGGAAAGTGCTCTTAATCGTTACTTTTAAACAACAGTCTTGTAAGACAACTGCTTTGATTATTTTGCCCACTTTACAGATGAGAAAATTGAGTCTTGCAATGGTGAGAACAATGAAGAGGATGATGAAATGCCTGATAGCAGACACAGGCTTTCAGAGAAGGATGAAAGTCTCTTGGAGCAGGGATGCAAGGAAGGCTTCATAGATGAGGTAGCTTGAGTAGGACCCAGGCTTCCAGTCCTTGCTTTTCCGTCAATCTTAGTCATCTTCTCTCTCTGTTGGCCTCAGTTTTCCTGCTTTGTAAAATGAGAAGGTTGGACTAGATACTCTGTAACATTGTGTGATTCTGTGACTCACGTACAATGAGGCGGGAGGGAGGCTTCCCATATGGGGGAAATGGCATGTGCAGAAGAAGCAGGATTAGACCTGGGATGGTTGGGGAGGAACAGCTTGTGCAGGGAGATAGCAGGAAATAACCATTCTCCCACCGGCTCTTTCTCTCAGGAATGTGTCCTGACATTGAGCCCACATCAGCATGGTGTGGTTGAAAGAATGCTAGAGCTGGGGTCAGGAGAACTGGGTTCAAATCCTGACTCTGATGGTGCTTCCAAGCTGCGTGACCTTCAGAAAGCCAATGTCCCCCACCTGACTCACTTCCTGCATTTGTAAAATGAAGAGGATTGGACTAGACCAGGAGTTCTTAAAATGTAGTCGGCAGAGTCCTGGAGGTCCCTGAGACCTTTTCCGGGGGTCTTTGACTTCAAAATTATTTCCGTTGTATGATGTTTTAATTCCTAATATGGTAAATATTGAAAAGTATGACCCACGTAGGGTAGCTAGGTGGCACCATAGTAGCCAAGCCCAGAGTCAGACTCATCTTCATGAGTTCAAATTTGGATTTGGACACTTACTACTATGTGACCCTGGGCAAGTCACTTAGCCTTGTTTGCCTCAGTTTCCTCATCTGTAAAATGAACTGGAGAGGGAAATGGCAAACCACTACAGCATCTTTGCCAAGAAAACCCCAAATGGGGTCACAAAGAGTCAGACGCGACTGAAATGACTGAACAGTGTCAATGACCAAGCCCACGTCAACAAAAGTCCTTGGGGGAGGGTGTTTTTAATAATTTGTAAAAGTGTAAAGGGGTCCTGAGACCAAAAAGTTTGGGAACTGCTAGACTAGCTGATGCCAAAGGCCCCTTCTAGCTCCAGCATTCTATGATTCTGTGACTAATGATGGGCACGGGAGAGGGCTGCTGTTTATCTGCTAGCCCCAGGTCCTGTCTATAAAATGCTCTTCATAAAGAAACCAGCTCATTTCTAAAGTTTTGTAAGAATTACAAAGTACCTTCCTTACAACAACCAAAGGAGGGAGGGAGGGTAAATCTCATTACCTCTATTTCTCCAGTGAGGAGAATCAAGACCCAAGGAAGGGAGACGTGACCTGCCTGTTGTCACACAGTTAGTCAGAGGCCGAGCCAGTTTCAACCCCAGGTCTCCTGGCACCAAATGCGGCCCAGTTTCCATTACACCAGCCTGCCTTCTCACTTCTAACAAGCAAGGGCCTTGTCCTCCCCGGGCCAGCTGTTCCCTGGGAGTTCTGCTGTGAGAGGGAACAGCCCTGTCCCTGGCCAGCAGCCACAAAAGCCAGGGGTTTACCCTCACTGCCTGTGGTGAAACTTCTCCCAGCAAGACACGGAGGGGTGTATTTACACTATGCTTAGGTTATGGCCCGCAGCCTCGGGGAAGACATCAGAATTAGGCCAGGGGTACCTGGGATGTAAAGACTGTGACATCCTAGAGAGGAGAAGGAAGGGAACCCTGGGAAACACAGGCCAGGAATGGTATGTATCCTTCAAAGGCAAGGTAGTGGTCAGACCTGGTGAGCTTAGTCAGGACAGATGGACCCTCAGGAACCTTGGGGAAAAACAGTGGAAAAAGTACCGGATGTGAAGTCAGTGGAGACCACCAGCCTCAACTAGATGTGGGCCTGGGGCAAGTCTCTTAGCTTTCCTGAGCCTAAGTTTCTTCATCCATAAAATGGGACAAAAGAAGTTTGTATTGCCTACCTCATGGGGTAGTGAAAGAAGTGTTTTGTAACCCTTAAATACTATAGAAATCTCAGTCAGTTAACAAGCATTTATTAAGCACCTACTATGTGCCAGATACTCTACTAAGCGCTAGAAAGACAAGGAAAGACAAAACCAGTCCCTGCCCTCAAGGAGCTCACAACTGAATGGGGGAGACAACATCAAACACCATGTACAAATAAAATATATACAGGATAAATTGAGGGCAGTCTCAGAAGGAAGGCACTAAGATTAAGGAGGGTTTCTTTCAGAAGGTGAAACTTTGAAAGAAGATGGAAACAGAAGGGAAGAGGTGGAGAGTTCCAGGCATGGAAGATAGCCAATGAAAACAACTCTTTCCTCCCTAGAAGGAGGTTTTATTCAGTGTATTTAGGGTGGGAAAGGATTTTAGAAGTCATGATACAGTTGGGGACCTTAGAAGTCTTCATGTTATTGAGTCATCCAATTATACAGATGGGGAAACTGAAGCATCTAGTCGGGCAACTTGCCTGGGGTAACATGGGGAGTAACAAAGGTAGGATTCAAACCCAGGTCCTCCCGCTCCAGAGGTGGTGGTTGTTTTTTGGTTTTTTGTTGGGTTTTTTTTTCACCGTCAGACCACACTGCTTCTGTCAATCCTTGCTTGAATTTGCCTTGTTTTTGGTTTTGTCAGAGAAGCCTCCCAGAAACCTTCTCTGGCTACCTTGTCCCGCAGTGATCTTTCCCTTCGCTGACCCCCCTCTCACAGGCCACCTCTCAAATACTGCCTTACATTATTAGGAATCTTTCTAGGTACAACTCTATGGGACCATAAGCTCCTTGAGGCCAAGAACTATGTTTTGAATCTTTTTCCTATTCCCTACTACACCTAGAAAAATTCCATGCACACAGTAAGTCTTTTGCAGATAGCATAAAACACCGCGCAATAAGCAGAAAAGGACCAGGAGCCCAGAGGCTAAGCCTTGACTCCAGCTGGCTAACTACCTGTAGGATTCTGATCAAGTCACTTAGTTTTTCTGGGTTTTAAAGTCCTCGTCTGTAAAATGAGCTGGGGCAGCGGTGGGGTGGACTGAGGAGATGATCTCTAAGTGCTCTTTGGTTTCCCATTTCCCCCTTGCCTGAGGCCCCTGGATTCAGACAGAAGTCCTGCTCACTCAGAGGCTTGGTATCCTGAAAATGTTCCCTCCCTGCTGAGAGGGGGGTGGTTTGACCCTGACTGAGAATGGGGAAACACATGGGAACACATCCCTGGCCCTCCTCACCCCTCCAGTGTGCAAATCATATAATCTGCTGGTAAATCAGTCAGGATCCACTCCAGAGAGTAGAGAATTCCCATCCCCCCTTTCTGAACAGAAAGAACCACAGTCTATAATCTCCACCTTCCCCTCCCTCTGCCCATACTGTACAGGCTCTTAGAAACAGAAACAAACACATACCCACTGGCCCCCAAGAAGTGAGACATACACAGTCTCACACTTGTGTTCTGTCTCCCAGAGACAGAGACATGAGGGGAATGTACATGTGTAGAAGGCATCCAGATGACACATCTCCTCACATCAACCAGACACATTCCCTCATCAGTGGTAGAGCTAGAAAGTTTGAGTCTGGGGTGGGGGGTGGGGGTGGAACCCACAAAGGCTTCCCTTACCTTCATTGGACTGCAAATACTTTCATTGGATTGCAAAATAAATAGACTTCTGACTCCCTGCAATGCAAGGACTAGTTGACCAATATCCATCCATCCATCCATTCATCCATCTATCCATTCATTCATTATGCTAGGTAGCAGACAAGTGTCCTGAGGTACCTACTATGTGCTTTCACTAAGGTCCTCTTTTCATGCCTTTCCCCAATAAATTAATGAATAATTAGTTTTAAAAAGAAGAAATACAGACTATCAATGTCCATATGAAAAAAATATTCCAAATTTCTAATGAGAGAAATTGAAATTAAAACAAATATAGCAATGGTGTCAAGATAAGGAGATGGGATATCACGGAAGGGCTATGGGAAAACAGGCACCCTAATGTGCCATTGGTGGAGCTTGAATTTGTCTAATCATTCTGGGGAACAATTTGAAATCACGCTAGAAAAGTCACTAAACTGGACAGACTCTTCGACCCAGGGAGATTAGAGACATAGGAGACAGTTCTATATATACAAAAACATAACAATGTTTTTTGTGATAGCAAATTTGTAAGCAAAGTGGGTGCCCATAGATTGGGAATGGCTGAGCAAATTGTGCCATATAAATGTAATGGAACTTTACATTTATATAATGTAATACAAGAAACAGTAAATATGAAAATCCAGAGAAGCTTGGGAAGATTTGTACAAACTGATGCAAAGTAAACGTTTCCAGAACAATTGCACAATGACCACTAGAATATAAAAGAAAATATCCAAAGACATCAGAATATGGATTGATGCAATGACCAATCGTGACTTCAGAGGAACAGTGGTCAAGCACATCTTATGCCTTTCAGCAGAAAGGCAGTCATAGGTTATAGGCACGGAATAAAGCATATGTTGTCAGATGTGACCAATGTGTTAATTTGTTTTATGAAATTGCACCTCCTTGTTATAAAGGTGGACTGGTGGAACAGGGAGAGGAGTCCTTGGGAAGTGACAACAATGTAAAAATGAAAGCATAATCAATTAGGCATTATATATCAGTCAATAAACATTTATTAGGTGCCTACTTAATAAATGTATTGGGGCCTCCCTACAGCCTCATTATGGTGTGTAGGTGACTTCGGGTTCTTGAAGGTTATGCCCGCAGAGTACAACCCTTGAAAGGCTTTAAATACAATCCTGATTGAATTCAACCTTCAAGCTTTTATTAAATACCTATAAGAGAAAAGGCAAATGGGGATACAAAATATACAGTTTCTGGTCTGTGTATTTATTTCTGAGAACCAATCTAGTTAGGGACAGAGAGGCTCATTACCAGGTTGGCCATTGAATGATGGATCTTTCAGCCACAGTAACTCTCAAAGACCTTCTATCAAGGTGTTAGAGGTGCATTTTGTGGGTGAAGAAGTAATCTCCTTCCCACTGATGAAATCACAAATCCTTGAAACTGTGTTCATATCCCTGTGTCAGACCCTATGTGAGAGACAAGAGAAGCTTTAGAAATAATCCCTCTCCTCAAAGAGTGTAGAAGACAGCCAAACATACACAGGAGAATTTTAACCTAACTAGGAGGCATATGCCAAGTGTCACCCCCATCTACATCCACCACTCGGACTTCAGATATAGTAGACATTCAGAAGAGGGAGAGAGTACTTTGTAAACATCAAAGCACTCTACCAAATGATCAATCATAAAACATTTATTAAATGCCTACTGTATTCCAGGTACTGTGCAAGACACTGAAGATACAAGCACAAAGAATTAAATGATTCTCTTCCTGCTTACATTCTAATGGGAGAGACAACAAGGACGTGTATAAATGTGTGCTGTATAAACATGAAGTGACTAAATGCAATCCATACAGTATAACTTGGGAGAGAAGGTACTAGCAGCTGGGGAAATCAGGAAAGACTTCATGTAAAAGATAAACCTGGAGCTGCGTTTTAAAGGAAAAAAGGGGCTCTATAAGGCAGGGGTGAGGAGGAGATGCATGACAGGCATGTGGGACATCCATTGCAAGGACATAGAGACAGGAGATCTCATGTCATGTATGGAATAGGGAGAAGATCAGTTCAACTAGATATCAGAATGTATCTAGGAATAATGTCCAATAAAACTGGAAAGATGGGCTGGGCCCAGATTTGTGAGTCTTTAAAAGCTGCAAAAAGGTATTACTACTTTATCTTAGAAGCAATAGAGTTGACTGAGTAGAGGAGTTACATGGTCAGTTCCTGGGTTAAGGAAAATTACTTTGGCAGCCATGTATAGGATAGAGTGGAGTGGGAGGCACCTTGAGATAGGAAGACAGATTAATTAGGAAGCCATTGTAAAAATGTAGAAGAGAAGTAATGAGGATCTAAACTAAGGTGGTAGCTGTGTGAGGAGAGAGAAGTGTTCATATCTGAGGAATATGGTGAAGGTAGAAGCTGCAATATCTAGCAACTGATTGAATGTACGGGAAGGAGAAGGAGGAGCTGAAGATGATGCTGGGGCTATGAACCTAGAAGCCTGGAAGGATGCCAGTGCCTTCAATGGAAGAACTGAGGAAGTCTGGAAGAGAGAAGGATTTGAAGGAAAAGATAACACTTTCAGGTCTGGACATGCTGAATTTGAGGTGTCTCTGGGGCATCTGGTTTGAAATGTTTCATAAGCAATTAGCAATACAAGATTGAAGCTCAGGAGAGAGAATAGAGCTGGATATATTGATATTTGTGAGTCACTGGCATAGAAATGATAGTTAAATTCATGGGAGCTAATGAAGTTAACAAGAGAGAGAAAGCAGTGGGAGAAGAGGGCTTAAGATAGAATCTTAGGGAATATCCATGGTTGGAGGGCATAATATGGATTGAACAAAGGAGACAGAAGAGGAATGGCCAGACAGATGGGAAGAGATCCAGAAGAGGCTAGTATCACAAAAAGCCTGAGAAGGGAAGGTCAACAGGCATTTTGGTCAAGAAGGATGCCAACTAAGAAAAGATGACTGGATTCAGAGACTAAGAGAGCCTTGGTAACTTTGGAGAGGAGAGTTTCAGTTGAGTGATGAGGTCATAAACCAGATTGTGAAGAATTTAGGAGAGTGCCCAGTGAATGAGTGGAGTGGGAGTGGAGGCAGCAAGTGTAGACAGCTTTTTCAAGTTGTTTGGCTGAGAAAAGAAGAAGGCATATGACAATAGCCTGAGGGAATGGTTGAAGGTTTTCAATGCAGAAAGAGACTGGATATGTTTCAATATAATAGCAAAGGAATTGATTAATAGAGCAAGGTTGAAGATCTGAGAGGGGGATGATTAAGGATGCAATTTGCTGGGAAAGATGGGAGGGGAGGGGATCAAGTCTACATGTAACGGAGTTGGCCTTAGCAAGGAAAAGGACCACCTCTTTGTCATAGACTGGGAGAAAGGAGAAGAGAGTGGGAAATGGTGTCAAGGAATCTGGAGATGAAGAAAATGAGGCAGCTTACATTGAATGCCTCAGTGTTCCCAATAAAGGAAAGGGGCAGAATCCTCAGTGGAGAAAGAGGGGAGAGAAGAGAGGAAACGTGTGGGGAGTTTGAGAAGCAAAGAGCTTTAGAGCAGATTCTTTGGATAGTGATATATAGAATCAGTCGGGGAGGAATTAAAAGGACTGCCTTGCTGCACTTGAAGTTGGATGACACAAATTTGCAATCTACCCAGTCAGCTCAGTCGTGAATCTTCCTTAACAGACTTCAGTGGCTGGTGAGTAGGAATAGAGGAGGTAGACAGGGGAAGTAATGTTTGGCAAGAAATGAATTTCAATGGGACAAGGGGGCAAGGGATGGGAGAGGGGGCAAAATGAAGTTAGAGTAATTATATAAGAAAGCATTAAGTAGTGGAGAGATTGGAGGTGTTGATGAGTGCAAAGAATATAGTTTTAAAAAACAGAGTGAAATGGAATGATGGGAGGTTTTGGGTTCATGTGAAGAGTTTTTCAGTAGGAGAACTGGTTACTTATGGGTCATGATGAGGTCCAGTGTGTGACCATCCCTTTGTGTAGCTAAGGTGGAATGGAGGAGAAGGTCATGGGACATAAGAAGTCTAAGGATGCGGAAGGTTAGAGAGTTTGAGGGGGTATCTACAAGGATATTAAAGACCCTTAGTAAAGAAGGACAGGAATTGGAGAGGAGAAGAAGATGGTGAGCCAGGTGTGAACTCCTTGAAGCAAGAGGGAGAGTAGAGTGACTTGGGGGTTGGTATGCTGCTACACCCACCATATAAGTGTGCCATCATTACTATTAAAGTTCCTTAAGCAATAATAATAATGATGATAGAGACTGCTTTGTTGTCATTTTCATCCTTAGCATCTTGGAGAGTAGGTAGTTAAGAAATGCTTGTTTAATTAAGTTGTATTTGGAATCATTGCTGACTAGAATAGTCAAGAAAGAAGTTCTGGCAGAGGTGGCCCTGAGTGATGACGCTGGAGGTTGGACTAACACCATTGATCTCTTACTTAAGTTTGATGTTGGGATGAAAGGAGGCACTCCTCATCAGTCATTGAGCAATTAACAAAAGGAGGTTTGCTTTTCCCCTGGCTTCTCTGACACAGCTTCCTGGTCACCTGAGGACATAAAGAGTCCAAGCCACAGGGAATATAAGCCCCTCCAACTTGGTAGATTTCTGAAGACCAGAATCAGTGTGTCCTTGACCATATCCTGCCCACTTCTCCAAACGTTGGAGCTAGCTCGAAATGCCAGCTTCATTTAGATTCAATGTTGGGACGAAATGAGGCGCTTGAAAATCATTGAAAAGTTAACAAAAGGAGGTTTATTTTGCCCTAACACAGCAACATGCAACAAGGATGCTCTGACTTTCAGCTTCTGTGGATGCATCCCTCCTCATGTCTCAGTGAAAACCAGGACAGGATATAGTGAAGTCCATTGTTCTGCTAAGCCCGACTGTGAGCGGCAGTCCCTACCTGGAAGGGCACAAGGTTCGGAGGCATCATCCCTTTCCAATAATGGATTCTTGGTGCCTTGATCCCCCACAGTAAGTGTGACTGATGACCTAGTCCTAGCCCAAGTGTCTGGTTTATGCCTGGGAGATGGGTACCACAAGGAGATCTCTGCTGGGTGGGGTTAAACAAGTCCTGTTCTTTGCTGGGAAAGTTCACACCGGCAGCAAGTGGGGGATAATGCATTAATCACACTTTAATAGGGCACAGGGAGTACAGAAGCAGACAGCGAAAGGAATAGGGTGGGACAGGGAGGTGCATTGTACAGGAAATGCATAGGGAAGGAACATAGAATCACTCATGGAACTGCAGACTGGAATTGGGAACATTTGGGCAGCATGGACCCAACTGCAATTGAAAGGGTCCTTGAGAGCCAAAGTCTGGGGACCCCATTCTTATAGGGTTCTAGGTGGGGAGACAAACCAAGTCTCATCTGCACCACCTTAGGGTTGCCTCGTTAGTGTATCAATGACATCTGAGGAGTATGAGAGTTCCCTTAGGGTTCCCTTATTAGCATAACATTTCTTATTTTACTACACATCTTATTTACTACACAACTGTAGGCTGGGGGTGGGGTGGGGGCATGGGCGGGGAGGCATTTCTTGGGATCTGGCTGGCTTCTCTTAATTTAGTACTGTGTAGGATGGGATCTGAAATGACTGAGGAAGCAAAGGTTCAAGCTTCCGAGCATATTGATTTATTAAGCAATGCACGCTAATTGCATAATGAATTGGGACTGGGTTTCCTCAGCTTTGGCACTGAACTCAATACTGGGGGAGACAGATTTTTATTCACTAAAAACAATCAAATAAGACCAATTAATTAAAAGAAAACGATTAACAGAGTACAAACCAGGATACAACATAATCTGATTTCTAATTGGTGGAAAGATTAGGGACTTTCCAAGTTGGGAGGGGGAGAGTGAACAGGTACAATTCCTTGAAATCAGAAAAATCAAAGTGACATGGAAACAACCATCGATTAAGCTGTACAGGGCCAGTTTTCAACTGACACATATGGGTTGCTTGAGATGTATAATTGTGAGAAAACTCCTTGCAAAGATTTCAGCTCTATCTGGGTTTCTGGCCAGCATAACCTAGGTCCTTAGTTAAGGGTCTCTAAGCAAGAAGTGGAGGGGGTCCAGCTTCCCAAACACTCAGGGCTAGGTTCAAACAACGCAATAAAGTTTTCTCACAGGACAGAAATTGGATTAGACCCATAATTGAATAGAAAGGGAACTGAGCTAGCTCCAGAACTGAGTCACACAATGGAGTCAGTGTGGTTCCCATAATTCCCACAATTACCTTAGCACATAATTAATTTAGGAGTCAGTTTTGGTGTGTGGCTCCTATGTTTGTCCTTACACTCAATTCCTATTTCCTCCTTATTGTTACCTTACGTTGGCTACTTACATACTTTCTATATTTAACTGGTGGGGTGGTTACGGGACCTTAACAAGATATAACTTCCAGATAGCCATGATGACTTTGTGGTCATCAGAGATGTACCAAGTCAGAGGGGCTCAGACTCCAAGGACTCTTTTTGCCTTTAGGTGACCAGGAAGTTGCATCATGGAAGCTGGGGCCAATCAAGTCTCCAGGGAGAACTTTGTCTACTTTTAGGGAAGGTTAATCCCTGTGGCTTGGGGGAAGATAGAGAGGCCTGAGCCTACTCCCTGTTATGGATGAGGGAAAAGAAAATGCATCAGGGAAACAGGAGTCAATCAGGAATACTTTGCTTAGGAGGGAAGGAGGGTGGAGTGGGCCTAACTAAGCTATGATGTTGGGAAACACTGGTAACTGTTTGTCCTGTCACAGATGGGTGGGATTTGGATTTGAGTCTTAACTGAGGGACAAAGAAGGCATCTGACAGTGACAGTCACCCAAGGGGTAATGGGACAAGCACTGAGTTTGGAGTCGGAAGGATGAGGTTGAATCTAGGTTCTATTACTCACTCGCTAATCTCATGTTCTCTGTAAAATATGTGGGGAGGAAAATATAGAGGGTGGGGTTTGAACTAGATGATTCTAAATGCTATGATCCTGTTAACTTTGGCTCAGTCTCTAGTGTTCCCTTTGCCCTTTAAGCAAGTGTTTATTAGATGCCTCTAGTATACCTTCCCACAAGCAAATCTTGAACCTCAGGGTAACTGGGCAGGCAGGGGCAGAGGGCTGACCCCAAGTGATAGTCGTGTGAAAGAGTAAGGATTAATGGATCTTGAGAAGTTTCAGGGGATGTTGGAACAGCCCTTGTTGAATTCCACAGGGCACTTCATTCCCTCAGGGACCTTCTGCCCTGTGGCCTCCTTGTCTCACATTCCTTCCTCATCTTCAGGACTTACAAGACTCAGAACCGAACTGGAGGCCGTCACATCCAACCGGAGGCAGCCTGGTGGTACAGCAGAAAGAGGTGGATCTGGAGTCAGGAAGAACTGAATTCAAATCCAGCTTCAGACACTGACTAGGTGTGTGACCCCGGGCAAGTCAATTAACATCTGCCTCCATTTCCTCATTTGTAAAATGGGCTACCTACCTCCCAGGGTTGTTGTGAGGCCCAAATGAAATGCTTGTAAAGTGCTTAGCACAGTGCCTGCACATGGTTGGTACCACATAAATGTTAGCTATTATTCCTTTCTCCTTCGGGACTTAGAGGATCACAGACAGAGCTGGAAGGGACCTGGGGGACATCGAGTCCACCCCTTTTATTTTACAGAGGAGGAAACTGAACTCAGTGAAATGAGGTGACTCGCCCAGGTCCGAACATTATTCAGTGTTTGAGTCGGGACTTAAATTAGGATTTTCCTGACACCAAGTCTGGTGCTCTATCCACTACACCGCCTAGAATTGCCTGGAGAAATTGTACCAGCCTGGGTCAGACTGTATTCAGCATCTACCAGAACCCCCTGCTCTCAGAATGTGCCCCAGGTACCAGAACTCCTAATTCCTGCTCTTTCTAGGAGATAGACTGTTAGACTTGGGGAGGACCTTTGGCCTTGTCCAATCAGTTTATAGATGGGGAAACTGAGATCACATCACTGGGTAATGTCAGCATCCATCTAGATTTGATGATTATTGTTAAAAATTCTTTGCAAAGTACCACAGCTACTCAGATAGACTATAAGCTCTCAAAGGACAAGAACTATGTCTGGAATTAGGGTGCAACTCCTGGGAGGGCTGGTGGCCTAATGAGAGGGGGGAGCAGAAAGGTGGGGGGACAGAGTCGGGGGGAAAGGGGAGAAGAGAAAGAGAGGGGGAGGGAGGGAGAGAGGGAGGGAAAGGGAGAGAGGGGGAGGAAGAGGGAGAGAGGGGGAGGGAGAGAGGGGGAGGGAGAGATTCTTTAATGTCACTTTAATGTCCTTTTTTAGTTCTGGAGTCAGAGAGTGTGGATTCACAGACTGGCTTTGCCACTTACTATCCATGGGACTCTGGGCCCTTTCTCTCTGACCTGAAGTTTCCTCTTCTCTGATATGAGGAGGTTGGACTAGGTGGCCTCTGATGACCCTTACAAATCTAATCTTGCTCCTCTGATCCTATAAATATCCACTTATCAAGGTCAGGAAATTCCATTCTCCAATCACACTTAGGGATTTATTACAGGATATGTTAAAAGTCTCATGTGTTACGATGAAAGAAAGTTTCCAGCTTCCAGGGCCCCGGAACAATCCACAGAAGGTACAATTTTCAAACCTTGCCCAGGGCACACAAATGCCTTATCCTTGCCCTGGCCCTGGCTGTGTCTATTTCCCCCCCAAGTCATGACAGAGATCTCCTGCGTGGTGATGTCAGGGGCTGGCCAGATGGTACAGCATCCCAAGCTCATCCATCTAGACTTCCCGCTGACAGGTGAATGCCCTGACACAGCTTTAGGCCCTGGAGATGCTCTCCAAGCACCTTGATGGACCTGTCCCAATCTGCTGAGCTAGGGAGGGAGGGAACATTTCCCTCTCCGAATGAATCCCCCTCCGGACAGGCTCTCTCAGCTGGTCACGGTACAAACAGCAGAGAGGACTCAAGAACTTGGCGCCAGGGAGAACCTAGTCAGCCAAACATGATTATTAAGGCATTAGGAGTCAATTGAACCTGCCATGCTCCTCCTCCCCCACCCCTTTAGGTGAGGCTGCTAATCGCTATTAAACAGCTTGCTCTTTGCTTAGGAGGAGACCCAAACTCTCACGCTGAGCAGAAAAAGCTGATGCCAACAGGAGTCAAATAGCAAAGGGGGTTGGAAAGAAGGGGAAGTTTTATTTGCCTGGGTTTCCTGCAGCTGTGAGTTTCAATGCAGGTCTTTAATCTGAGACCTTCCAGAGCAAATTGGGGGATGAAACTGTGGCCAGATTGTAGTCAGGGATTCTTCACCTGGGGTCTATGAAGTTACATGTGTGGTTTTTTTAAAAAAAAAATTGATATAGTGTGATTCTGAGAAGGGGTCCACAGGCTTCACCAGGCTGACAAAGGGATCCAGGACATAAAAATGGTGAAGAACCCATGTTTTAAGGATGCTCTTAAGCCTTCTGTTTTTTCCAGGCCAGTCTTTTCAGAGTCCTCTAAACGATAAAAACAAAAGCAATCCAAGAAATGCATCCTGGGCTGAAAGTCGGGAGATCAGGGGTCTGCCACAGGAGAATCACTTCCTTTGCCTGGGCTTCAGTTTCTTCTATAAACTGTGGGAATTAGAGGAGAGGATAACTAAAGCTCCCTTGCCCCTTCAGCCACCTCTGGCATTCTACAAGGTGTCCCTAAAGTGTGGACACACAGGGCAATTGACGGCAACATGGAGCTATTGCATCGAGTTCATGTGAATCTTGCAAAGCGCATGAACCTTTGCATCACAAATGATGGAAATCATATTGAAGATGTTATTTGTTAATATTCCAATTAAATAAAATGTTGTTGAAAATGTCATTATTTCATTACTTGAAAATATGTATTGTTGCCTATGTGTCCAGACTTTAGGAATACCCTGTATATTCTAAGTGTAATGAATAGGGGTTGAGTAAGGCATAAGCAAAATTGACCTTCCTGCTTCCAGTCAACCACATGTGTCTGACTCAGTGTTAACTGGGTCATTTTTGAGGGTAAGGAACTCCTTGGCTGTTTCCTGACAGCTCTCTGTGACTCAGCATGGAAAAGACATGAAGCTTTGGTATGCTATAGCAAGTAATATGGCGGTCTCTTGGCTCTCCCCTTTACCTGTGACAGCAGCAGGGAAGGAGATGCGGTAGAATTAGGTTAAAAAATAAAAAGAGACAGCTCCAGGCTTTTCCTTCAACCTTCCTACGGTGGCAATTAGACTTTTCTTTATTTTAGACTTCCTATAAGGTAGGTGGGAGGATGAGCAAGGTTCTGACAGTTCCTATAAGGTAGCTAGAAGAAAAAGTCTAGAACAGCTGAGGTTGTACCTGGGCCCCTGGCTACCTTTTCTACTTTTCATTTTCTTTATTGATTTGGTGACTAAACCTCAGCCTTAAGCAGTATGTGCCCAAATTTGAAAGTAACCTTATGAGTTTAAGAGGTCTGGAGATTGGTCCATTAGGTAAAACTGACTCCTGGCATTATGGAATTATGACCACTGGTAAAAGACATGGACTGGGATTTGGTTGGACAGTGCAGAACCAAGTTGAAAGATAACATTCCTGTACAGTGGACTTCCTGGTTTGTGTTCCAATGAACTTTAAGTATTCACTTCCTGAAAGATTGCAACAGAAGTTATAAAAAGTTAAATTTCTAAATCTTGTTTAATGTCATTCTGTCAATATGTACAGTGAGTTTTGGGTCTTTTAGTATTTCTTTCGTGTGTCAGAAATAACTGGCTGTCTCATACTTGACTCACATTTTACATTGAGAACCTTTCCACTCTTGCCTTTTAGGAATAACCTGGACATGAACCAACATCTAAGCTTTAAATAATTTTTCCAGAATGCTTGGATGGAATTAGTATGAAGAAAGAAAGATTAACCCTTCCTGTTAGAAGCCAGAATGCTATAGAATTTAACCCGGATGAGAGTAGAGCAGAAGGATCACTGGATTGAAAAAGGAAATGGGTGTAGAGCACCTAGCCCCTGGGCTTAGCAACGGGTTTTAAAATAAATCATCTGCTTTTACATCATCCATATTTCTATCTCTATCCTTTCCCCCATTCCCTCGCTGAGAGCCTTCATTCACAACAAAGAATTTTTAAAAGCGAGGGGGAAAAGTTAACCAAAATTAGCCAACATATCCACAAGGGCTGCCATTCTATTTAGTGATCCACACTCATAGTTCCCTACCACCTCAAAGAAGTTGAAAGGGGTGTCTTCTATCTCATGCCTCTTCTTTAGGCCCAATTTTGGTTATGATTTTGCAGCATTGAGTTGGGATTGTTTTGTTGTTGCTCCCTATTCTCATGTTCCCTGCTTCTTTGTCCTATTGCCAATCACATTGCGCCAAACCCCAAGCCTGGATCCCTCTTACCATCTGCTTCCTCTTCACATGCTGCTGAATGGAACTGGAGGAAATCATTCTAAGGTTCCTCCCAACTCTGACATTCTAGGCACTAAGTTCCCTGCCATCCTGAACATCTTGTGTTCTAAGTTTCTTTTAAATTCTGACATTCTGTGTTCTAAGGTCTTTTCCAGCTCAGAAGGCCTGATACTTTCTTAAAATTTGGTCTGTAAAATAATTCAGCTAATCCTAACCTTTTAGATATTACAACCAACCAGAGGTCAAAGCCGAGCTCCAGTCTCATCTCTTCCAAGAAGGCTTTCCAATCACCCCAGCCCATGATGAGCTCTTCCTACTCTGAATTCTGATAGCATTAATTTGGCCTTTATAGGATCAATAAACATTTATTAAGCACCTCTTATATGCCTGGATCTCTGCTAAATCCTGGGTATAGAAAGACAAAAGTTAAAGTCCTCTCCTCAAAAAGCTTCTATTCTACTGGGGTGGGGGGCAACAGGGAACAAAGTACTAAATATATACAAAATAAATACAAAGTAATTTCTGGGGTGGCGAAAGAGTGCTAACAACAGAAAGAACCAAGGAAGGTTTCTCACAGAAAGTGATATTTGAACTGACCCTTGAAGTAAAGTAATGTTTCAAGAGATGGAGAAAAGAATGGAATGGAATGAAATAGAAAAGCATTCATTAAATGCTTGTGTAAGGTATTTGCTGCCCATGTAAGTAAATATGTTCACATGGGCTGTCAACATGTCATCCATTAGAGAGGCATGAATAGATAGCGGAGCCATGAGGCTGGCCACTCTGAGATAAAGGAGTAATTGGACTAGAATGATATCTATTTTCTTCTTTAAATATTGCTGGTCTGAGAGCATGATTTTTAGGTTCTATTGAGGTCCTTAACTTTGTTATTGTTTGTTGTTTGATTATATTTGTCTAGGTCTGAAAGGAGTACATTAAGGCCTGTCACTATTGCTGTTGTATTATCTACTTTTTTCCTTCTGATTTGTTTCACTTTTCCTTTAGGTAATAAGATGATACACTATTAGGTGTGTGTATGAAGTATTGATATTTGTCTGTTAGCTATGGTCCTTTCAAACATAATGTAATGTCCCTGTTTATCTTCTTTTATCAACACTTATTTTAACCTTATCTGAAATTATTATTCCTACTTCTGCTTGTTTTTGTTCAAATGAAACATAGCAGATTTTGCTCAAGTTTCTCATTTTAACCTATGTTGATTTTCGTGTTTCAACACATTTTATGATTCTGCTTTTTAATCCATTCTGCTATTCTCTTCCACCATATGGGTGAATTTAAGCCATTCACATTCATAGTTATAACTGTTGATTGATTCCATCCTGTCTTCTCATATTTTTTCCTCTCTTTGTTCCTATCTCCTTCTTTATAAATAAGCAGGTAATAGAAAAGAGGGAATTTGCCTAACATTTGTGATCTTACAAGTGAAATGCCTGTTTCCTCAGTTTTAGTGTTCCTCTCTGTTGTAGCTCTTCTTTTTTCCTTACCTCACCCCCATTCCAGATTTTTACTCTTTCTTCCTTTCCTTTTAATCCTCCTTTTATGTTCTCCCCTCTAACATTTGAGATTACTATGCTAATGACTTTTCTTTTACCTATCCTTCCCTCTCCCTTGATCCCTCTCCACCCCTCCTTTTTCCCTATTCCCTCCTATTTCACTTTTGAATTTAATGTATTTCTATACCAAAATCTGTATGTGTGTATTATTGTGTGCAATCTTCCTTCATCCAATTCAGGTGAAAGTGAGATTCATGGATACATGTTCCTCCTACCCCTTTCTTCATGGCCATATATTCACTTCTACTGTGAAACATGATTTTCCTCCCCTTCCTCCTTTCTTCCTCAGTACAGTCCCTTGTCCTTCCCCTTTTGTCCCTTTAAGACCATAAAACAGAAGAAAAGCACAAACTGAACTTTTATCATTTTAACATTTTTATGGTCCTTAAAGATATTTGGGTTCTGAGAAGACATTTTTTCCTTCTCTCCCCACCACTTACATATAAACAACTCATCCCCACACATTTCCTTTCAATTAAACAAATTTTCATATTTTTCTGTTTCTCCTGGTGCCTGCATTTCCATTTCAAAGTGTCTATTCATTTCTAGCCTTTTCATCAGGAATATCTGAAAACCCTGTTTTCCACTAAAGATGCATTTTTTCCTCTGTAGGATTATACTTAATTGTCATGGGTAGGTTATCCTTGGTTGTAAATCTATACCTTTTGCCTTTTGAAATATCATATTCCAGGCTTTCCTCTCCTAAAATGGCAGCTACCATGTCTTGTGTAATTCTTTTTGTGGCTTGTAGTATTTTTTCTTTGACCTGGAAACTGGGTGTCAGCTGTGATGTTCCTAGGAGTTTTCATTTGAGGTTTCTTTCCAGAGATGACTGGTGAATTCTTTCTATTTTCACTTTGCCCTCTGGTTCCATGCATTCTAGGGAAACTTTCATGTATAATTTCATACAATTTCATTTATAATTTCATGTAAACTTTTTTCATTTATAATTTTCTGAAATTATAAATCTAAACTTTTTCTGATCATACTTTTCAATAATTCTTAGATTGTCTTTTCTTAACCTGTTTTCTAGGTCAGTTGTTGTTGATATTCTATTTCTTAGAAAACCTAGTCTAACTCCTGTGTTTTACAAAGGAAGAAACTGAGGCCCAGAAAGAAGTGACTTACTTATGCTCCTATAACAAGTTAGTGTCACTGCAGAGATCTGAAGTCAAGCCTTCTGACTCCTTTCCATTACATCCTATTTTCCTCCTCCACAGGCTGACTTATACTATTACTTAAGTTTCCAGCATGTGTGTCTTATCTCTCTAATTAGACTATAAATTCCTTGAGGGCAGCAACTGTATGACTTTGTATCCCCCATTCCTCCAGCAAAGAATCTTTCACAGAATAAATGCCCAAATGAATATTTGTCAAATGAATGAAAGTTGGTTTTTGAGAATGACTTACTCTAAAAGGGTTGATCTCCTTGGGAAAGAATAAAAGGCAATAGAGTGGGACAGAACCACCAAGATAGCCCTTGACAGCTGCTGCTTTTGTTTCTCCCCAGGGTCGTAAATATTCCCCCAGATTGTAGAATAGTTGGCATAATATAGTGGAAGGATCCCTGGCATAAGAGACAGGAGACCCATGTTCTAATCCTCTCGCTGTCACCATTTAATTATGTGACCTTGGGCAGATAACTTCCCTCTCTGAGCCTCATTCTTCTCCCATACAAAATGAGGGGATTGAACTAGAGGTTTAATTGAGTTCAATTGGACTAAAGGTTCTCTAAGGTTTCTTCTACTTTGTGATTCAGTGAGGTCCATTTATGTTTTAGTCTGTAAGGGCTTCGGGGATCACTTGTGACTTTTCCTTTTTGCCTGCAAGTCCTCAGATTTATAGCTTTCCCATTGCCTTTCAACTTACTCTATTGGTGAAAATTTTAAAATTACCATAGAGAATTCCAGAAAGAATACACACACACACAGAATTAAAGTTAAGTTAAAGTACATATATATACATATACATATATATATATATATATACATATGTGTGTGTATGTAAAACTTTGGTTTCTGTCCTTTTACCTTCTTCTATCATGAGGACTTCTATTTGAAGGAATCTGATAATTCATCTCTTACTATTTATTTATACTTTAGTCAGTGATTTTTTGTTGTTATTCAGTTGTTTTGGTCATGCTCTTCTCTTTGTGACTCCATTTCGGGTTTTCTAAGACACTGAAGTGGTTTGCCATTTCCTTCTCTGGCTCATTTTACAGATGAGGAAACTGAGGCAAATAGGGTTAAGTGACTTGCTCAGGGTCATACAGTGACATGTGTATCTCAGAAATTATCCCATTTCAGTAAATGAAGACAGTACGTTCCCCTAGATGGAATGAATGGACTTCATTCATTCAAAGATGAAGTATGGTATAGTGAAAAGAGTAAAGTTGTGAAAGACCCAGATAAAAATCCTGGCTCCAACACTTAATACTGTACTTGTGTAATAATCACTAACACAATCACTTCCTCATTCTGGTTCTCCGTTTCCTCCTATGGAAAATGAATACATTAATTAATATCTGTCATATGAGGTTCTTGTGAGGAAAATATTTCTTAAATCTCAACATGACCTGAAAATGTGAGTTATTATTCAACAAACACTGATTGACTACCTACTATGCGCAATAACCATTGCCAGGCACTCTGAGGGATGCAGCACAGAACAGGACACCGTCCCTGGCTTCTCAGAGCTTACTAACCCAGGAGATAAGGCACAGTCACTAATCACCATCATTCAGTGTAGAATGAGATTGGTGCCCTAGAGTGCCAGAGAGGTCAGAGGAAGGAGGGAGTACATCCATCTGGGAGCTGGAGAGGAATGGAGAACAGGGAGGGTTTCATAAAGGGAGGTGGTATTTGATCTGAGGCTTAAAGGATAAATAGAATTTGTATAGGAGATGGGGAAAGATTTGGCTAGAGCAGGGGTGGGGAACCTGTGGCCTCAAGGCCACATGTGGCCCTCTAGGTCCTCAAGTGCAGCCCTTTGAATCCAAACTTCACAGTTCAGTTTGGAGTCGGTCAAAGGGCTGCACTCGAGGACCTAGAGGGAAGTTTGGATTCAGGCAACGGGTTGCACTTGAGGGCCTAGAGGGCCACATGTGGCCTTGAGGCTGCAGGTTCCCCACCCCTGGACTGGAATATAGGATAGAAAGATAGATAGGATAAAAAGGATAGGAGAGAAAGCATTATATAATAATTACAAAAAACAGTCTTGGAGTCAGAAGACCATATAGTCTGAGTCCCTATTGATGCTAGCTGTATGACTCTGGGTAAGTCATTTTCCCTTCCTCTGAACCTGTTTACTCATCTGTAAGATGAAAATACTTGTAATACCTATTTCATTGGGAGGAATGCATAATTTTGATGATGATGATGATATCAATATAAGGAACTAATTGGTGAATTAAATAGTATGAGAAAGTAAGAGTGCACCATTGGAGGGAATAGACACAGATCTATCAAAGTGATCCACATGATGGTGGATATGCTTTGAAAGGTGGAATCAGAGCATCACAGAATTTTAAATTGGAAAGGACCTTAGAGATCATCTACCCCAACCCCCTAGTTTTATAGAGGAAGAAACTGAGGCACAGAATTTGGCGATTTGAATTTGAACCCAGGTCCTCTGACTCCAGCTACAGCGCTCCTCTCATTACGGCGTGCTCTCAGAGCAGGTAGATTGGGGCCAGATTGTGAAGGACCTTCAACGGCAGTTCATCACTACTCAGTCATTTCCCCATGATGTTAATAACTCCTTGAATTGAAGGCAATTTTGAAAAGCTCTCCATGGTTTCAATTACACACTACATTCTTAAGCTGCGGGTCTGGGTTTTTATCACCTAGAATGTACGCCTCTAGAGAGTCCCTCCCCGCCGTGCAGATGCAGAGTCTGAGGGCTTCTTAGCTCTCCATTCCTAAAAGAAAAGGTCTCCTTCCAAATCTGCTGCATTGGTCTCATGGCTAGTACAAGGTTATCACTAGAGAGGCTAATGGGAAAAACAGATGGCATGGGACATGTGGACACCAAGGGGCTAGCTTGGGGTCCTGAGATCGGGAAAAGAATGATAGAAGAAACAGACTAAGAAGGAAACCAGATTTTCCAAATTCCGGGCATAGGACAGCATCCAACAGCCAATTGGAATGCAAAGAGGTTCTGGGCAGCAAGCAAGAGAGGCCTAGAGATATTTGGGAGTGTTAGTCATTCTTTACACAAACATATCACAGAACGTCAGAGCTGGAAGGGGCCTTAAAACAGAGAATGTCGGAGCTGGAAGGGACCTTGGAATCTCAACTCTGCTGTTTCCCACCCGAGTGACTCTGGGAACAAACCTTAACCTGTTTAGAAGTGGAATGTCATGGGGAGGCGTGGCATGGCCAGTGTGGCTGAACCATAGTAGAATGGGTGAGGGAGAATAGGTCTTAAGAAGATGGGGAAGGTAGGCAGAGGCCAGGTTATGAAGGGCTGTTAATGCTAATCAAGGGATTTTAAATTCAGTCTACTTACTATGTAGTGGACTGTGCTAAATATTGGAGACACAAAGATAAAAAAAACCAAAGCAATCACAGCCCTCGAGATGCTTACAGGCTCTCAGGAAGAGTGATATGCACACCTATAAGCAGAAGACAGCTTGGTGGTGCCATAGTGCGGAGAGCACTGCACTTGGAGTCAGGAAGACTTATCTTCCTGAGTTCAAATCCAGCCTCAGACAATGACTAGCTGTATGGCCCTGGGCAAGTCACTTCACCCTGTTTGCCTCATTTTCCTCATCTGTAAAATGAGCCGGAGAAGGAAATGGCAAAGCACTCCAGTTATCTCTGCCAAGAAAAGCCCAAAAGGGGTTCCATAGCAACTAAGTTGTTTGATCATTTCAGTTGTGTCTGACTCTTCGTGACGCCATTTGGGGTTTTCTTGGCAAAGATACTGGAGTAGTTTGCCATTTCCTTCTCTGGCTCATTTTACAGATGAGGAATTGAGGCAAACAGGATGAAGTGACTTGCCTAGGGTCACATAGTTAGTTAAGTGTTTGAGGTGGGATTAAATGAGCTGGAGAAGGACATGGCAAACCACTCCAGTATCTTTGCCAAGAAAACCCCAAACGGGGTCACAAAGAGTCAGACACAACTGAAAATGATTGAACAACAACAACTTCCTGACTCCGGACCTAGCGCTCTATCCATTATGATGCCAGCTGTTGGTGCAGGACTTGCATTTCCTTATTATGGGGAACTCCTGGTGTGGAACATTTCTCTACTGATACAGATTGCCAATTTATCTGCAACTTAGAACCTTAGAGAGTTGCCTGGGATACTCAGAAGTTAAGTGATTTACCAGTTATCAAGAAAACTGAGGTCATCCTTTTTGGGGGTCTGCCTCTTCTTCCTACTCCCCCACCTCAGATTCCTCAGTCTCACCCACTTTGCTCCAGACTCAGAGGAAGAGATAGAATCTCACCTCAGCAAGGCCATTTCCTTTATCTAGATCCCCTCCCCTCCTGTCTCCTCTTGTCCCTTTCCTCCTCCCCTCTATCATTATCACTGCAAATCGATCTATCTGCTGGCTCCTTCACTACTACCTACAAGCATGCCCAGATCTCCTCCATCCTTAAAAACCTTCTCTTGACCCTGCATCCCCCTCAAGTTATTGCCTCTGTCTCTCCTCAGCAAAATGCCTAGAAATAACTGTCTACACTCCTACTTCATCACTGCCCAGTCACTTCTGGAAGCCTTAGAATCTGGCTTCAGCTACCATCACTGAATAAAAGCAATTCCCTCTGAGGTTACCAGCATCCCACCTGTACATACCACAGTCTTTCCCCAGCCCTCATCCTTCTGGAGTCTCTGGTTCATTGGACACTACTGACCATTTTCTTATCTTGGGTACTCAGTCCTACCTGGGTTTTGGTGGCACTGGGTTGTCTTCCTAAGTGATGATTCCTTCTCAGTCTCCTTGGTAGGGTCATTATCCATACCCTGGAAACTTTGTACCCCCTCCCCCTTTCTTTTCTCTTTTTATGCTTTCTTGTGAGCTCATTAACTCTGATGGATTCAATTATCTTCTCTGCGCAGATGAAGGGCAGCCAGGTGGTGCTGTAGTGGATAGAGCTGAGGGCCTAAAGTCAGGAAGATTCATCTTCCCGAGTTCAAATCTGGCCTCGGACACGTCCTAGCTTTGTGACAAGTCATTTAACCCTGTTTGCCTCAGTTTCCCCATCTGTAAAATGAACTGGAGAAGGACATCGCAAACCATTTTGAAATAAAAGAAAACCCTAAAGGGCATCAAGACACAGACAGAACTGAACAACAACAAGGCAGATGATTCACAAATCTGCAAATCCAGGCCTCAGCTGTCTTTTGAATTCTAGTCTTCTCATAACCAACTGGCTGCTAGATATCTCCACTTAGATGTTCCATTGGCTTCTCAGACTCACTGAGTCCAAACAAAACTCATCCTAATTCCCTATTTATGTCATAGACACCACCGTCCTTCCAGTCACTCAGGTCATCTTCAAATCATCAGTGCCACTACTACTCCCCGCCCCCATAACCAATCATCATCAGCCTGGTGTGTTGTACCTCCCAGCATCTCTTAAGCCTGTCCCCTTCTGTCCAACTACATATCTACCACCTTAGTTCAGGGCCTGAATTACTGTAATAATCTTCTCATTGGACTCTCTGCCTCAACTCTCCTCCCTCTCAGATCCTCTCTTTACACCAGGGACTAGCAAACTACAGCCTTCGGGCCAAATCTGACCCACTGGCTCCTTTTGTACAACCATAGTTTGCTGACCCTGTACTCTACACGATTGCAAAACTAACATTCCTGACATGCAGTTCTGGCCATGTTACTCTCTTGGTCAAGAAGCTTAAATGACTCCCTACAACCTCTGGTATAAAATAGACCCAACTGTTCAGCATGTAAAGCCCTTCACAATATGATTTCAACCTTTCTTCCCAAGCTGATTTCACAGAACACCCCACTCTGTACTCTATGTTCCAGTCAAATTGCCCTATGATTTGAAAAACATTAGAGATGAGCGGAATTGTAACCGGAGCTCTGTCATCCAGGGGAGGATGTGCTTCTACTCCATACCTCTTGGTACAATGCCAGCCTGCCCAGGACACACTGTACAATTTCCCCATCTCTTTGGCTTGTCCTGGACTTCCACCCCCAGGGTTTCTTGCTTGTGATCTTCCTCTTCCAGGGATCCGTCCTCCCCATCACCTCCTAGGCCTGCAACCTCATCCAAGGTGTTGGTAACCATTGGCCATGATGCAGGGGGACTAGACTAGACACTTTGGGTGCTGAAACAGCCCCTCCATATTCCCTCTTCCTTCATCCCCATTTAACTGAATTTGTTCCAAGAGTAAGAATTCCTAATTACAGCTTAGCAGAGGAATATGCCAGAAGATTATGAACAATATTGCTTTACAAAATAGCAAAAAGTGGTGGAGAAGAAAACAGTTCTACGGAAAGCTTTGTGTGAGATCCAGCTATGCCTGAGTAATTCAAAACCAGTTCTCATTTACACTGGAAGCAGGTCAGAGCCTTGCATAATCTGCTCTCCCCTTCGCCTTTCCATTCTTCTTACACCTTACACCTTCCCCTCCCCTCCCCCAGGACTCTTCCATCCAGTTACACTGGCCTCCTGGCCATTCAATGAACAAGGCATCCCGTCTCTTAGCTCCCAGCATTTTCTCTAGCTGTCCCCAGTGCCTGGAACATCCGCCCTCCTCCTCTCCACCTCCCTGGCTTCCCTCACTTCCTCCAAGTCCCAGGTAAAATCCTACCTTCTAAAAGAAGCCTTTCCTGATCTTCCTTAATTCTAATGCCTTCCCTCTGTTGAGTATCAATTTATTCCATAAATAAATACCTTGTTAGTCCATAGTTGTCTGCATGTTGTCTCCTCCTTGAGAGCAGAGACTGTCTTTTGCCTTTCTTTGTATCCCCAGTGCTTAACACAGTAGTTGGCACATAGTAGGTGCTTAATAAATGTTTATCGACTGGGGATACAAAGAAAGGCAAAAGACAGTTAATCAGTCAACCACAATCAAACACAAAATAGAATAGCTTTTCCAGTATTTCAATAAGGATTAATTCTCCTCTCTTAAAACTCACAGTTAAGCCCTTAGTTATATGCCTTTTTATATAGTTCCATGTGTTTTAATCTTATGACCTCAACTAGACTGCAAGCTGCACGAGGGCCGAGCCTATGATCTGCCTGGCATAGGACTGGGCACACAAATATTTAATGAATCGATTAATTTATTGAGGTTCACATTGGTAAGGGTAATTCGTTTCTGTTATTCCTTTGTTCAGAAAAAAACTGGGAGGTTTGCACAAATTATGGGCTTATGTGGCACATATTTTTTTCTCATTTGTTCAAAGGTTTAAATTTTTGCACGCCTAAGTGTTCCCTAGCTGCATTCCCAGGATTTAATTCTGCCTATTGAAAGGAGCCCCAATAGACCTCCCAGAGCCATATAACTAGAAAAGTGAGACTTTGTCCCAGGTGTGACCGAATTTAGTGGGCATGAAATTGGCCTTGGAAGTGTGAGGGGATCACTTAGCATTCATACTCTGGAGGGTGCTGGAGAAACCAACACTCTAAGCCTCTCCCCTCCCCTAGGATCCAGGAAAGGCATCTCCTCATACTTCACTAACTCTGATACCCTAAGCATCTCCAACCCAAGCCAGGGTCGTGAGAGGGATGGGCACGATGATGGCGATGGCAGGAAGCACCTCTTTGCTGAGGAAGAGCTGAGTACTTAAACATAAAAAGATAAGGATAGGGTTGATCTGCCCCCAAACACTGGGGCCCCCCAACATTGAGGGCAATAGTTATGGGTAACCCTATCATACTGGTCCCCTTTACCAGTGCCCACTTGCCTCCCAAATGAGACACTTGAACCAGAAGATCTGCAGGAATAGATCCCTAGTACCCAACCTCAGCAAGGCAGGACAGAACAGGGCATCCTTGGGGCATTAGGAGTACCATCATGAGAATCATTCATCCTCTCCTGGCTTGGATGGAACTTGTAGTGAGGGGGAAAGAGGCACTTCATTTTTTTACCTGTTGTACCTCCTGGTAGAAGATAAGCTCTTTGAGGGCAGGGCCTGATTCACTTTTATCTTTGTATCTTCATTGCTAAGCATAATACCATCTTGTGCTTATTAGGAACTTAAAAAAAATGCATGCTGGATTAGGCTGGAAGCTACCAGATGATCTAGCTGCTCCCCATCCCTAGTGCCACCAGATGATCTAGCTGCTCCCCATCCCTAGTGCCACTGTCTCAAGGATCTCCCTGCCATCCCTATTCCCCAAAGGAGGGTGCCTTTTCTCCCTCTTTCCTCCTGTACAAAAATTCACGCTTACATCTCTGGAAGTTCTGGACAGCTCCTTCTACATAGAGGTTCTCTTAACTAAACAACTAGGGATATTTATAGAGTCTAATCAGAGATTTCTTAGGCCATAAATATAAGCCATAAAATACTTCATTTACATATAGCACCATTTTAGCTAAGTCTCAATTTTCTGGGATTAACCCACTGACAGAATCAAAGAAGTTGAGGGTTGGTAGGTCAGCTTCTCAGCTTGATTGGAGTTAATTACCAATAGGGACCAGTTGTGTTCATCCCTCCCCAAACCTAGAAAACTGGTGCCTAAGGTAGATGGGTGGGGCTGTCCTTTCTCTCAATGACCCATTTCAGTCTAATAACCATAACTCAAATTTGTATAATTCTTCATATGTATTTATATACATACAGCTAGGTGGCTCAGTGGATAGAATAATGGGCCTGGAGTCAGGAAGACCCAAGTTCAAATCCAACCTCAGACACTTATTAGTTGTGTGACCCTGGGCAAGTCACTTAATCCTGTTTGCCTCAGTTTCCTCATCTGTAAAACGAGCCAGAGAAGGAAATGGCAAGCCACTCCAGTATCTCTGCCAAGAAAACTCCCAAATGGGGTCACGAACAGTCAGACATGACTGAAACGACTGGATGACAACAACAAAATCAAATTAGAAATTGAGGCCTATTTGTCTTTATTGCTCTGATTCCCAGCCCGTATCTTCTACTTCCTTCCTTCACTATAAATAAAGGCTAGCAATTATTCCTGCACTGCCTGATCTGCTTTTAGTTCCTCAATTGATATCTTAGAAAGCATTAAAGGCTTAGATGAAGACAATGAATTCTAATATAGAACCTGGGAGGAAGGAATTGGGAGAAGGGGTTGGATCTGGGCCTTTCCTGGCCCCTCAAATTCCTCCCCTATTCTCCCTCCACATCTTGCCCTCCCCTCGCCTGGAATTCTCATGAGAGATTTGGCACAGATCATTCTATGGCCAGCCCGTTTTCAGAAGAGGACAGAAGCCCCCTTGCTCAGAGATACCCAGCTCCCTTCGCATGTCGGGTCTCTTTGTAATTAGTTCAGCAACAGAGCTGCCTGATCCCCTTAAACAAGTTCATTTCAATCGGTTCAATGTCTTAATATATGGTTAATTGTAATCAGGGTGGGATTCAAGTGATGCAAGAAGGGATTGATGTTCCCCTAAAGCCAGCCTGACCTGCTCCCTAAGGGCCAGATCCACACTCTGGTTGACTTTTTTTTTTTGTAGGCTGTCCTATCCTTCATGGAATACCCTCCCGTGTTCTCTCTGCCCATCTAAATGCTCCCTGTCCTTGGAACCAGCGTATACAGGGGAGAGCACACTGCTTCTGGAGACAGAGGACTGGGCTTTACATCCCACCTCTGACTCTTAATAACTGTGTGACCTTGGGCTAATCATTCCCTCTGCCTCAGCTACCTCATCTGTAAAATGGGGAGGTAGATCTAAGTGGCCTCTGGGGGCTCTGCTGACTTTATTCCTATGAATGAGCTCAGGCTTCACCTCCTGGGGGAAAGCCCTTCTCGACCGCCTCAACTCCCAGAAAACTTTCCTTTGTCCAAATCCTAGTCATGATTTTTGTCTATATCACTGACCTAGGATTTAGAACTGGAAGCATCCTTAGAAAGAATCTGCTTCAGGTACCACCCCCTCTTCCATTCCATTTTACAGATGGGGAAACTGAAGCCAAATAGGTTAAGGGATCCGGCCACAGTCACACAGCTAGTTAGTGAGTGACAAGGGGCTGGATTCAAACTCATATCCTTACACCAGGGACTTATTTGGTGCCTATATTCTGAATAGTATATGTTCTAGCTCAGAAACTATACTGCAAACTCCAGGAAGACATAATAACAATAATAAGTAATTAATATTATTTAATTAATAGCTATTTAGTAATTATCTAATAGTAAATATTTTAATAGTAATTTAGTAATTATTTAATTAATAGTAATTATTATTATGACAACAATAGCACATTTATTTAATGCTTCAGTGTTTGAAGAATATTTCAATATGCTGTCTCCTTTAATTCTTGCCACAACTCTGTGAAGTAGGTGTTATTATTATCCCCTTTTACAAGTCAGAAAACTGAGGCTGGGAGCATAAAGAGGCTGCCCAGGGTCGCACAGCTAATAAGTGCCTGTTTGAACTCAGATCTTCCTCCCTTTAAGTCAAACACGGTCCACTGGGCCACCCAGCTGCTGCCTGGGACCATGGCTATAATCCCCCACTACCAGTAGCCCAGCCTCTGCACAGAGCAGGTGTCTGAAAAGCACTTCCTAATTGATTGACTTTTGGTGAGTCCCTTAACTGCAAAGCAGAGCTAATTTGTTTCCTATTTCTTCTGGGGCTGAAGGTGATTATCACCCAGAATAGCCAAGGCAGGTATTTGAGATTTAATAGGCTTATTCTCCGGTGGTTACATCGCCCGCAGAAATGATCCCAGCACAGAACGGTTAAGACGATGGTTCATAGACTCCTGAAAAGCTAGGCTGTGGAAGGCCTTGAATCAAGAAGCCCAGGCTCTGTGGGCAGGCACTGACAAACACCAGGAGACAGGACAGGACAAACATCGAGGTCTCTCTGCCCTTTTGGACCTTACAGTCTATCAACACCAAGTACACAAAAGAGATGCAAAATAAATCAAGGTAATTCAGGATATTGGGAAGGCACCTGCATCTGGGGGATCAGGAAAGGGCCCACGTAGGAAGCAAATGGCCCTTGTTCTGAGCTTTGAAGGAAACTAGGAATTCTAAAAGGGAGCACTGAGGAGGGAATGCATTCAAGGCAGGGGGCACAGCTTGTGCAAAGATACAGAGGTGGGAGATGAAATGTTATATGTGAGAAACAACTCCATTAAGGAGCTTTGACTTTATCCTATGGCTCCCAATCACTAAATGGTAACCATTGCTATCTATAGCAAAGGAGGAGTCACTGGCAATTTTTGAGGAGGGAAGTGGAAACCTGAATGGATGTTTAGAGCTTCAAGTGAGGGAGATTTGAGGTGGAAGAGAATGGAGAGCGTAGTTTAATAGTATGAAGGCTAGTAGTCTAGCTTTTATTGAAAATTTTATTTTATTAAAAATAGTGAAGTAGCTTGTTAAGGAGCAATCCCAAGGTTATCCTTAAATAGCTTTATCATTATGTAACATCAGTGGTGACTCGCTCTCTATTTCCTCTTCACTTCCCTGGCTTCCTTCAAGTCCCAGCAAAAATCCCATCTTCCATCTTTCTGATTCCTCCTAATTCTAGAGCCTTCTGTCTCCTAATTATCCCCAATTTATCGATTACATATCTCCTTTGTACAGATCTGTTTGTTTGCTGTCTCCCCCAATGGAATTCTTTGATAGCTGAGTCTGTCTTTCACCTTTCTTTCTATCCCCAGCACTTAGCCCATTGCCTGGCATACAGAGGTCACTTAATAAATGTTTATTGATTGACAAAGCACTTTTCTCACAGCAGCACTTTAATGTAGGTAATGTAAGTATTAGGGGCATCGAGGTGGCAGAGTGGATAGAGCACCAGGCTTGGAAGCAGGAAGACTCCTCTTCCTGAGTTCAAATCTGGCCTCAGACACTTACTAGCTGGGTGACCCTGGGCAAATCACTTAACTCTATTTGCCTTAGTTCCTCATCTGTAAAATGAGCAGGAGGAGGAAATGGCAAACCATTCCAGCATCTTTGCCAAGAAAACCACAAATGGGGTCATAAAGACTCAGACACAACTAAAATGACTCAACAATAACCAAAATATAAGCATCATCACCCCGTTTTATAGATAAGAAAAGGGTAGCTCATAGAAATTACTTACCCATGGCCAAGGGTATCAAGCTATCAAGTCTCAAAGTCAGGATTTGAACCCAGGTTCCCTTATTTGAATTCCACCACAGTATACCTTATTGCTAGAACTCAGGATGCCTGAGCTGGAAGGCACATTCCCAACCATCTCATTTAACATCCTAACGGGAGAAAATGATGGACCAAGGTCACAGAGTGACTGAGCAGGGCCTGCATTAGGGAGGTGGCAGAGGGAGAGGAAGGGAGGTCCTGGAGAGACAGTCCTCATTGTTGGTCCATCTGGGTGGGGAACCTCCAGCTCTCCAGCCGACTTCATCCAAGCCCTTGGCAAGGTGTCTAAAAATAAGTGTCTATCGGGTTTACTCAGAAAAGACAGTGCCCAGCCAGGATGTCTGCCAGAGGTAAAGTCAGGCAGGTGGCTTGGAATGCGGAGGACGGGAACGTGGGGAGAGTGGCTGTGTTCATGCAGTTCAGGCAGGTGAGAGATTGGGAGCAAACACGATTTCTTCACCGTAGCTTGTGGTTGCATGGGTCTCTGCTTCCCTCTAGTGGCCATTGAGAATAATGCAAGAACTTTCCTATAGGCACCGAGCCCTATAACGCACACCCAAATGGGGGGATTTCTTTTGCTTTAGGACCACAGATCCAGAGCTGGGAGAGACATCAGGGGCATCTTGTTCAAGCCTCTCATTTTGTGATGAGGACACAGAGGTCCAGAGAGGCTGTTCCTTTGCCAAAGAGACACAACTGGAAAAAATTTCACAAAGTAAAATTTTTAAAATTGAATCATTATCTTTTTGATTCATGTGATAAAACTGTTGCTATGTTCCTGTAGGGGAAAGAAATTCCTTCATGGATTGAGCTGAAACCTCTTGGAGAGGGATTATGATTGCTTCTTGGAGAGGCATTAAACCATCCGGGTCAGAATTGCTAAAGCGACAAAACCACAAGCACGTATTTATTTAGTACCTTTTGTTATCTGTTGTTTCTCAGTCCTGTCTGACTCTTTGTGACCCCATTTGGGGGTTTTCTTGGCAAAGATACTGGAGTGGTTTGCCATTTCCTTCTCCTATTTTACAGATGAGGAAACTGAGGCACACAGGGTGAAGTGACTTGCCCAGGGTCACACAGCCAGTCAGTGTCTGAGGGCAGATTTGAACTCAGCTCCTCCTGACTCCAGGCCCACTGATTCTATCCGTTTCACCGCCTAGCTGCCCCTTGAAGTCAGGAAATTTGAGTTCAAAATCCTGCCTCAGATACTTAACGAGCTGAGTGTGACTCTGGGAAAATCAGTTAACCTCTCTTAGTCTCAGTTTCGTCATCTCTAAAATGGGGGTGATAATAGCACCCACCGCACTGGGCTGTTGTGCGAATCAAATGAGATAAATAAGGCCTATTACTGCTGCCTAAATATTGGCTATTATTACCCTCCCTGGCCAGGCAGGTCTCCAGATGGGCTGCTTAGGACACGACCTTAACTCGAGGTGCCCTTCCCTACTTTCCCTCCCCTCCGCTGAGTTGTAGGCTATAGTAACAACCACACTGGCATACTCCGGGTGGCTGCCAGTGCGGGTTATTTTAGCTGCTTTACTAGGAAAGCAACTTAAAAGGGGTCAATGATCTCCTTTAATTACATAAAAGACAAACAGAGAAACTATAAAGAAGAGACATAAAGACCAACAGACAGGGCTTTACTGCCTGAATCAAAGCTTTACATTCACCGCTGAACTGAGAGAGCCTTTACCTCTGAGGAGTCGGAGAGCTCTGAACATATGGCCCCTCAGAGTCTTGACCAGGGGAATCACAGTTCTTCTTGTAAGTGAGCCCCCAAAGCAAAAGCTCACCTCTCAGAATGTATACTCTTTCAGCTAATAGGCTCAGAGCCAGAAGGCATCACAATCTGACTCATTGCCTAATTAGCTTATTAACAAAAGGTGTGCAAGCCTTCCCACAAGCAAGCAAGTTTCCCTTAATGGGCTCCACATGAGGCCTATGGATGGGTGGGGAAACCTTATTCCCCATTAACCTTACATAGGCTAGAGAAATAAAGAGATTAGATGGTGAGGTTTTGACCCTAGTGTAAGAGCCCCAGTTTCACATGGCTTTTTTTCCACTGTGCCTAGGACAGGGATTGGGGCAGCTAGGTGGCACAGTGGATAGAGCGCTGGACTTGGCACCAGGAAGATTCATCTTCCTAAGGTCAAATCCAGCCTCAGACACTTCCTAGCTGTGTGACCCTGGGCAAGTCATTTAACCCTCTTTGCCTCAGTTTCCTCATCTGTAAAAATGAGCTGGAGAAGGAAATGGCAAACTACTCTGCCAAGAGAACCCCAAATGGGATTATGAAGAGTCTGACATGACTGAAACAACATAACAACAACAATAAAAAGACAGAGATTATGCTGTAAGGCTAGAAAAAATTATTAATAATAACTAATGATAAATCACTAATAGCATTAATAATAAAAGTCATAAAAATTCTGAGCCCTGGGGTAATTTTCAGTTGCCAGGGTGGAAATGAGGCTTTCTAATAGATAAGATTCCATTCAGTCTAATATCTATTGACTTTCTCTCTTTTCCACTTTCTCTAAAGATCCTGCCCCGGGACTCAGAGAGAATTATCTTTGTCTAGGAAAACCATCATTACAATCCAATCAAGAAGCAAATTTAGATGAGCAGAGAAACACTTAATAGTTAACGAAGTTGCCCGTTTGACTAGAAGGATAAATCAAAAGGCACAGCCCCAGAATGGAAGTGGAAGGGTGGGCATGATGGTTCAGTCCTTCCCTGCTGAATTCTCTTAATAAGCCCAGGGGTTAACCAGGGAGAGGAGAGGGGGCTGGCTGCTGCCAGCTTTGGGGGCAGTTCTCTCTTACAGACTCTCTCATTTGCTGTTGTTGCTAATGCAGCAGCCCCCCTCTGGGTCTCTCATCACTGCAGCTAAAGGCTCTTCTCTTCAGTTCTGAGCCTGGGAAAGTTTCATCTCTTCCAGGGCCCGGCAAAGGCCGAGGATCTCAGGGCCTTTAGTCACTTGCTCCCCCTCACAGGTCAAGCCATTTAAGACTTCTCTGAATGACAGAGATGTCTGAACTGGGCCTTAACGAAGAGGATGTTTCAAATAGGCAGAGATGAGAAGTCAGCGCGTTGCAGGTTGGGGAATGGCTTTGGGGAAGGGAGAGACATAATAAAACTGGAGATTCCTTGTGGTCCAATCTGGCTGGAACACAGAGTATGTAAACAGAAGGAATAGGAAGTAAGTCAGAAAAAAGCTTGGAACCAGGCAGTGGAAGGCCTCGAAGGCCAGACTAAAGAATTTTTATTTTGTCCTTGTTGTTGTGTTTGTTCTTTGTTCTGAACCACGACATCAAGGACATGACGACATGACTAGCAGTTGACTTTGATTTGAGTGAGGCAGGGCTGTGCAAGGTCACCAGCCTCACTTTCTCCTCCAGAGCCATCTGGGTCCAGTGACCAGATATTCATCAGGATGACTGGAGATGGCCCAGGATGCAATGGGAGACCCTGGCCCTTCCAGGCTAAGGTCTTCTTTTTTTTTTTTGTCCTTTAAGCAATAGGGAGAAATGAATGATTTTTGAGTAGGGGAATGACAAGGTCAGACTTGTGTCTTAGGAAAAACTGTTTTGGCAGACATATGAAGAAAAGACAAGACGGAAGAGGAAAGAGATCCAAGGCAGAGAGGCTATTAAAATACTCTAGTCAAGTGATGATAAGGGCCTGAACTAGCATTCTGGACCTTGTGATACTCACAGAAGAGACTTAGTGGCTGAAGTTCATCATTGGGAATGTTCATATACAGCATGTCCCAAAAGTCTTAGTGCAGTTATAAGGTTCAATAGCTTTTTTGACTCTGTTTTGAATTTATTTAGTAGTTTCTTTTTATTTATTTAAATTGTTTATATTTATAGTTTATATATCTATAGCATATTTATATTTATGGTTCATTTATTTAAATAGTTTATATTTGTACATAGTACGTTTATGGTTTATTTATTTAAATGGTTTATTTATTTAAATAGCTTATTTATATTTGTAGTTTATGTATATAGAATATATTTACATTTATGGTTTATTCAAAGTTTAATTTATTTAAATAGTTTACTTATATTTAGAGCTAATGCATATCCATAAAGAGCATTTATATTTATGGTTTATTTAAATAGTCTGTTTGGATGGTTTATATTTATTTAATGGTTTCAGTTTTAATCTTCAAGAGCTTAAAGTTGCACTAAGACTTTTGGGACACTCTGTATAATAAACTCATTCAGAATCTAAGCAGTTAGAAAGTTCACATAACTGGAATTTTTCCCTGGGTAGAGCCCAGGGTCTTGTTTAGAAAGGGGGTTATCACTTAACCCATCAATATTTATTAAATGCTTCCTATGTACTGGACACTGTTTGAAGTGTTGGGGATACAGATAGGAAAGTGAGATTAGTCTCCACCCTCAACAATCTTAGAGGCTGTTACCTGTTTGCTGATAAGTAAATGAAGGCGATCGTGTCTGCTTGTTTGGATCTGCGATTTCATGGGTATGGATTTCCCTGGTAAGGAGCGTAGTTAGCCAATGGTTCTGTAGCTTAGAGTACTGAGTCACTCTCTGGTACTGAGTGGTTAATGACATTGTCAGGGTCACAGGGCCAGAGGAATGACTTGAATCCAGATAGTCCTGACTTTGAGGGCAGTTTTCCATCTGCTGCTTCATGGAATATCGAATTTTTCTATAAAATAAATAAGTTGGGAGGGAGGAGAGGGAGGAATGGTGGACAACGAAAAGAATCAGGAAATCCTTTTAAAGGAACTAGCACTTGAATTGAACCTTGAGGGTTCCAAGACATAGAGATGAAGAGGGTGAGCATGGCAGGCACACCGAACAGCCTCTGCAAAGGAATGGAGGCAGGAGATGGAATGTCATGGAGAAAGAACAGAACAGAAGCCTAGTGTATCTAGAACTCCTTTATTAGAAGCTACAATTCTCCTAGGTGGTACAGTGGATAGGGTGTCAGCCCTGGAGTCAGGAGGAACTGAGTTCAATCCAGACTCAGACATGTACCAGCTGTGTGTCCCTGGGCAAGTCACTTTTCCCTGTTTGCCTCAGTTTCCTCATCTATAAAATGAGCCAGAGAAGGAAATGGCAAACCACTCCAGTATCTTTGTCAAGAAAACCCCAAAGGGGGTCATGAGGAGTTAGACACAACTGAATAACAACACAGCTCCCAATGACGTTGGGGGGAATAAGAAGGAGACTGAGTCTGGGGAGTCAAGAGCCTAGATTTAGCTTTAGAAATTCTGAGTTATAGTCATAGCTAGCAAAGACACTGCATCTTAAGGTTTGCAAAGTTCTTTACAAAGACTATCTCATCTGATCGGCTTGACACCCCCTGGGAAGCAGGTAGGAACGATGATTTTCATTTTACATACAAATCAACTGAGGCAGACAGAAATTAAGTGACTCACCCAGGGTCACATAGCTAGTAAGTGTCAGAGGCTGGATTCGATGAGTCTTCCTGACTCCAGGTCAGGCTCTCTAACCACTATGCCTCCCAGCTGACCATCATCATTTCTGTATCACTTTGAGGTTTGCCAGGCACTTTACAAATACTATCTGGTCAGAGCCTCACAACAACCCTGGGAGTTAAGTACTATTATTATGCCTAATTTACAGATGAGACTTACCCAGGGTCACTCAGCTAGTGAGAGCCAGAGTTCAAATTTGAGGTCAGGTCTTCCTGATCCCAGGTCCAGTGCTCCCTGCATTGCTTGTGATTAGACTTTTTAAAAGGCCAATGTCATTAATGACACCTTTGAACCTGGGCTGGCTAGAACCCTCACTGGCCGGCCACAAATATCAGGCTGTGAGGATAAGCAGGTCTGTTGCTGGTCAGTAACTGAGATGCCCCCATTGTCCCTTTCTTTCTGTGTCTTGGTTGTCTACCCCCTCCCACCCCTTCCTCTTGCCTCTCCTTTCCCCTCACAGCCACCCCTCTCTCCCTAGTGCCATAAGAATCGAAGCCTGTAGAGGCCTAATTCTTTTTTATTTTTATTTGGGGGTGTGGGGTTGGAAACAGATGGAGCTAAAGGCTGCTTTGATACTCTGGGAGAAAAGTCAGGAGGTGTGACCTCAGAGGCAGGCTGGATGGAGGCCCAGCAGGGCTGGCCTCCAGCGCGCCGTTACTGAGGCAACCTGCCTGACTCCTCCCTTAGTCCTGTGCTGTTGGGAGCATTGCCCCAGCAACGGCCCCCAGCTTTACCTGAGCCAGGTGACAACAGCTGCGCCTCATCTGGCTTCCTTTCCAGCCTGCCTGGAGGATTCATTTTCAGTTGGTTATTTTTTTCCATTGTTATTTATTTCAAACCAAGTCCTCATTCTTGCTTTTGAAGCAGATCTGGCTCCTTCCGGTCACGATGAACATTGTCCTGTCCAGGTGAGTGGTTTTGCTATAACCTCAGTCTCTTCTTTGGGCCCAGCCGCTGTCGCTGACATTCTGGATTTCCTCATCCCTGAAATTTTCCTGTACGAAAGGAGAAAAGGGGGAAAACAATGGGATGGTTCATGTCTAGGTTTCTGCCTCGATGACCCCTAGACCAGTTTATAACCTGAGCCTCAATTTCCATATCTGTAAAATGGGGATAATAATCCCAGCTTGATGCTGCTTGTCGCACAGGATTATCATGTTGAGAGCATTTTGTGAATATTAAAATGCAATATAAATGTGAATGTTTATTACGTTTGCCTCAAAGGAGACTCAAGCAGGTTTTAGAATTGTGTTCGCGCTCATCAGATCAGAAAGATATAGCTAGAAGGAACCTTAGACATCACAGAACCTAGCACTTTGCAAACTTTGTGGTCTCAGGACTCCTTTCCACTCTTAAAAATCATTGTGGAATCCCACTGAGCATTAGCTTATTGGATTATAGCTCTCAATATTTACTATATTAGAAATTAAAATGTCTCTATTATTAAGAAAATAGTTTTGACTTCTTAGATCCCCCGAAAGGACCTTGGGGGACCCTAGATCACACTTGGAGGACCATCAAGCTAATCCAATTGCCTTCTTTTACAGATGAGGCCACTGAGGCATAGAAGAATGATGTGACTTTTCCAATGTCACATGGACAGTAAGAGGCAGGGCCCACTCTGGACTTGTTTCCCAGTCTATAAAGTGAATGAGTTAAATTAGATGATCTCTAAAAAAAATTTTGAAAATGAGATGATCTCTAAAAATTAAAAAAAAATTAAATGATCTCAAAGGTTCTTTCTGGTTCTAAAAGGAGGTTTTTATGATTCTGTACCTTAAGGAAGACAATGCTCCATCTCCCCTCCCTTCAATCTGACTTTTACCTATGACTCTAACCTTAACCTCCCACTATTTCCCTATGCAGATGCTCATTCTGCCCACAATTATCTCTGTCTCTCTCTTCCAAAGGCATCATGTGCATCCTTGGGTTTCCACCAATCTGCTTCTCTTCCCTTATCCAATCCAAGTCCCAGTTCTTCCTCAAAGCCTTCTCTGATGGCTTCAATTCAACCTGTAAACTTGTCTCCAACACTCATTTGCCACTTAACCCAAGCTTCCTCGTGCCAACCCATGTCCCTTGGTGGCTTTGTCTTGCCTCTCCATCTAAAAAGTAAGATACTGCGGGGCAATGTTGGACTCGAATCAGATGATCTGGGTTTGGAGCCCAGCTCTGCCACTCCCTACTTTGGGCCTTTCTGATCTATGCCAGGAGAATGTTGGACTGAATGACCTCTGACGTCCCTTTCAGCTCTAACTATGATCCTATGATCTGTAAAATGACAGGGTAGAATAAATTAAGTCTAAGGTTCCTTCCAGTGCTAATTGTGGGAAGTGATCAGTGTATCAGTTGTGGCGTCCCACAGGGAAGGTCGGTAACATCTCCCTCCCTTCAAACTCACATCAAATTTTGTTTTGTACTTTTAATGTATTTACCGTGGACTGCATCAGAATCATTGTTGTGTATTGTATTTATTAGACTATAAACTCCATGAGGACAAATGCGGGAGTCTTTTGTAAACTGTGTGTAAGATGTTTTATACGCATCCTTTCCTCTGATCCCCATGGCAGCCCTAGTAAGATAAGCAGAGCAGGGACTATTGAACTCATCTTGAGGGTCAGGTGACAGTCACTGAGCCAGGAAGAGGCAGAATCAGGGCTCTTCTGAATGCTGGCCCCTTCAGGAGGGCCTTTCTAGGGTGACTGTGTTAAAGAAGAACTATGGATCGATAATAATTATTATTCGTTATTATAATTATAATTAATTAGCTGTGAGACTGCTTTTCCTGTGCCTCAGTTTCCTAAAATGTAAGCAGGGCTTAGACTGGATGGCCTCCAAGGCCCCCTTCCACCTCTAACACTGGGGGACTTCAGCCCCAGGTCTTTCTACTCCAAACCATAGAATGCATTGTTTTCTGTAGCTTTGACTGCAGAACAAAGGCCTTCCAGTCACATATTGTCACATATTATTCAGAGTAGGCCTGCTGCAGGATTTAGCATTTTAAAGGATGAATGCAAATAACTTTCCTTCTCCAAAGCCACGGAGAAAAGCTGGAGAGATGGAAGGACGCCTCAGCAGGGGGTACTATGACTATTCAGAATCACACAGTTCATTTTCCAAAAAGTACATAAATGACGTTTCACTGCAAGGTTCAATGGAAGCCAGCTACTACTTCCAAGGAAAGTGGTCACCTGAACCACAGGCAGAATTGCAGTTCTCGAGTAGGCAAACAAAGCAGTAAAAAGAAATCTGCCCCGAACTTTAGTCCAGATTTGGCCACTTTCTCTCTGTGTGACCTTGGGTAAGTCACTTCCCTCTCTGAGCCTCAGTTTACTCACCTCTACTTTAAGGGGGTAGGATGGGTTGGTGTTTATGATTCCTTGTGGCTCTAAATCCCATGGTCCTGATTCGGAGAGAATGAGAGAACCAGAATCTTAATCCTGACTCTCATGCTTACTTGGCATGTGAGCTCGGTCAAGTCAACAACCATTTATCAATGGTTATATAAATTTAAAGTTAATTTAAATTTAAATGGTTATATAAATATAAAGTGGTCTACCATGTGTCAAGCACTGTGCCAGGCAACAGGGGTAGAAAAAGGATGCCCTCAAGTCTTTGCCCCCAAGAAGCTCACTTTTTTTCCAAGGAGACAGAGGAGTAGTATGAGATGGGGATAGAAAGGCAAGGTGGAATGAAATCTTAGCAGGCTTTGAATGCCAGGCCAAAGAAAGAGTTTGGATTTTACTTGGAAGGTGATAAGAATCCAGCAAAGGGCTTTGAGCCATCTAATCAGATAGAGCTGTGACTGCATAGATGATTGGCTACACAGTCAAGCGTGGATTGGAGGATGGGAGAGTGGAGAGAAAGGAAGACCTATGAGAAGGCTATTAAAATAACTCAAGTGGGTGGTGCCCAGAGTCTATATTGACTCTTCTGGGGGCAGTAGAGGAGAGAAGAAGGAATGGATATGAGAGAGATTGCAGAGACCGAGTCAACAGTATTTATTCATTGTGAGGGTGTATTAGAAAGATAAAGCACTTATTAAGCTTTTACTATGTGTCAGGCTTTGTGTTAAGGGCTGGGAATTAAATACAAGCACATACAAGGGAAACTGTTCCTACTCTGTCCTCAAGAGGTTTCTATTCCATTGTGGGGGAAGGGGACAGAAGTCAAGGAGAAAGGGATGGGGCTTGGGATTCTATGGAACAATTGATCAATAAATATTTATTAAGCACCTACTATGTGCCAGGCACTGTGCTAAGTTCTGGGGATACAAAAAGAGGCAAAATACAGTCCCTACCCCTCAAGGAGCTTACTTTCTAATGGGAGAGACAACATGCAAATAGGTATGTACAAACAGGATAAATGGGAAATAATTAACAGAGGGAAGGCACTGGAATTAAGAGGAGCTGGGGAAGCTTCCTGTAAAAGATGGGATTTTGGTTGGGACTTAAAGGAAGCCAGGGAGGTCAGTAGGTGGATATGATGAGGGAGAGCATTTCAAGTATGGGAGACAGTGAGAGACAATGCCCAGAGATGAGAGATGGAGAGTCTTGTTCATGGAACAGCCAGGAGGCCAGTGTCACTGGACCAAAGAGGATGTGTTGGGGAGTAAGGTATAAGAGGACTGGAAAGGTGGGAAGGGGCTCGGTTATAAAGGGCTTTGAATACCAGAGCATTTTGTATTTGATCCTGGAGGTGATTAGTGAGCCGATGGAATTTATTGAGTAGGGGAGTGACTTAGTCAGACCTGCACTTTAACAAAATCACTTTGGTGGATGATTGGAGGATGGACTGGAGCTGGGGGAGACTTGAGGCAAGCAGACCCAGCAGCAGCCGTTCCAATAACCCAGGTGTGAGCTGATAAGGACCAGCACTGGAGGGGGTGACAGTGTCAGAGGAGAGAAGGGGGCATATTGGAGGGATGCTGCAGAGATGAAATTGACAGGCTTTGACAACGGCTTAGATACAGAGGCTGAGGGATAGTGAGGAGTCTAGGGTGATGCCCAGGTTGTGAGCCCAAGAGATTGGGAGGAGGATGTTGCCCTCTACAGTAATCAGGAAGGTGGGAGGGGAGGGGGGTTTGAAGAAAAGACAATGAGTTCTGTTTTGGACATGTTGAATTTAAGGTGTCTACTGGACATAGAGTTCAAGGTGTCTGAATGACCACGAGGAGGAGGCGGCCAGGAAGTGGCAAGTCCTGGCAAGATAAGACAAAAGCTCTCCTATCAGACCTGATGGATCTAGAAATGGAGTCCAAGGCTCTGATGGGAGGGAGCGGCGGGGTTAATTGGTGGAGAATAGGTGTCATGGCAAGAAGACAGTCATGAAGTGAATTGAGGGAAAAAACAAAGACAGCACTGAGGTTCCAAGAATGAGAAATGGGGTAAATGAGAGGAGATGAGGCGTGCCATTGACCAATAGTGATGTCGAAAGAAGGAATCTGTTTGGAGGAGAAAATATAATCACTTCTGTTTTAGAGGTGTTGATTCTGTGATGATGCCCAGATAAACAGTGCCAGTAGGCAGCTGAAAATTTGGGTATGCCCCTGTGGCGGGTGCCCCTTCCAACTATACATGTGTGAGTTTGGGCACATGAGCAGCGTGAGCCAGTGTTTTCTGCCCAAGATGTAATCACACGTCTCCCTGCCTGTAATCACTCCCTGATAAGACGACCGTGAGGCTCATCGGCCAGATTCCATGGCAACTACATCCAAATGCATCAGCCTCGGAGGGCTGGCCTAAGCAATGCAGCAACTACCTTATTCCATGTCACTGTGGGTAGATATTGAATATCTGCAGAAGGTATTATGGAATTTAAAGCTGGAAATGAACTTAGAGTTCATTATTTCATTCTTTGAACCTATATCCTTAGTATTAGCATAGTACCTGGCACAGACTAGGGCCCAGGGGTGGGGAACCTGCAGCCTCGAGGCCACATGTGGACCTCTAGGTCCTCAAGTGCAGCCCCCTGCCTAGACCTAGAGGGCCACATGGCCTCGAGGCTGCAGGTTCCCCACCCCTGGGCTAGGCAGTAATAAGCACTTGTTCACTGACTAGTGTTCCAACCCTCTCATTGTCCAGAAGAGGAATTCACAAATTCACATAGTGAAGATACTAGTAGAGCCAAGATTCAAAACCTAGGCCTTCTAGATCCAAGGATCATCCTATTACATCATGTGTCCTCCCTTTGGGATTTGTTCTGATCTACTCTGTTTTATTATGGCCTAGGAACTGGAAACATTTAAAAGAAGATAATGCAGCTACACTATCAATAAATCAACAAGTATTGATTAAGCACTGACTGTGTACTCTGGCCTCAGACACTTACCAGCTGTGTGACCCAGGACAAGTCACTTAACCCTGTTTGCCTCAGTTTCCTCATCTGTAAAATGAGCTGGAGAAGGAAGTGGCAAACCACTCCAGTATCTTTACAAAGAAACTCCCAAATGGGGTCATGAAGAGTCAGACATGACCGAAAATGACTGAACAACACCAAAAACCACAATAACGACATGTGTCAAACACTGCCGGGCTCTGGGGATACAAGTACAAAGAATGCATTCTAATGGGAGAGACAAGAAATACATGATAAAAATCCCCAAACCCAGATCTCTTCATTTCTAATGCACCATTCTTTTTTATTCCACCACTTTATAAAAGGAAGATTATTAGGCCAAATTACCCTTCCCGGTGGAATCTTGGGCAGTGTAAGAAAGGGCGGTCAAGACTTTCAGGAAGCAAGAAGTGTGGGGGCCTTCCCCTCTAGCTTTTCCTTGTGTCTCTTTTCTATGTATCATGCATAAATATAAAGTGGTCAAACACTTTTGCACAGAGTCATTAGATACAAGGTAGTTTGGGAGGAAAGGTACCAGCTATTGGAATTGGGAAAGTATTCATGTAGAAGATGGTGCCTGAGCTATATCTTAAAGGAAAAGCGGTAGCCTATGAGGCAGAGGTAAGAAGGGAGTGCATTCCGTGCATGAGGGATGGTCAATTCAAAGGTCTAGTGATGGGAGATGGAGTATTATTTGGAAAGAATAGACAGAAGACCAGTTTGGTTGGAACAAAGAGTGAAAGAAAGGGAATGGAAAAAAGTGCTGCCCCAAATTCTTCCCTTTCCCTCCACTCCATGTAAGAGAGAGGCAGGAAGAAAGGGTGAGAGACAGACAAGGGGAAAGAGAAGGAGAGAGAAAAAAAGAGAAAAGGAGGGCGGGAGAGAGGAAAAGACAGAGACAGAGAAAGACAGAGAGTGAGCATCACATCTAAGGATGATTCAAAGCACCAGCTCACTACCAACCTTGGAATAAGACAGTGTTTTGGTTTCAGAGGCGTCTTACAAGGCTGCAGACATAACAACAGGAAATAAGAGCTGGTGAATTATGTTAACATAGGCCTTGATCGCATGCCGTCTTCTTGGCCTAGTTAAGTTATGAGACTTGGAAGCGAGACACTTTAGCTTTCCTGGCATTTTCTTTTCCCAAATAGAAGCATCAGGTCAAATTACAGGATGGGCTGAGGCTCTGGAAAGACCATCATTTCCACCTACTTGTGACCATTGCCTCTTTTCAGAATTGTTACTGAATGAAGTGTGGCTTCGGGTATCGGAAACACATTGGACTGGGAGTCAGGAGGTCTGACGTCAAGTTCCAGCTTTGACGTTCATTTGCTCCGGGACCTTGGACAAATTAATTCCTCTCTGTGGGGCTCAGCTTCCTAGGGAGGAGGATGGACTAGATCCTAAAGTTAGAGATTTAGAGCCAAAATGGACCTTAGAGCTCATCCAGGCCAGCCCCTTCATTCACAGAAGGGGAAAATGAGACCAGGATATATTGAATAATTTGCCCAAGGTCAAAGAGGTAGGAAATAGTGTCCTCTGACCCCCAATCCAGTGCCTTTTCCACTGTGTACCCAGCACACTGCCGCCAAGGCTCTACGCTCTCAGGTTCCCTCAAGGCTGGAACCTTCCATGGTTCTGAACTGGTGGCTCCTGCCAGACAAGGGTGAATAGGTCAGAGGCAGGATTTGAAGAAAGAAGAATGGAAAAGAGGAAAGGGTAGAATGAGGGAAAAAAGAAAAGGAAGATAAATAGTTGTATCTAGAAATAGTCTTATCGGAGTAACTGACACTGACGTAGTATATCTTATTTTAAAATTAAATTTTATTTTCATCTCCATATTCTCTTTCTCCTCCTCTCTCTCACTAAGAAAGCAAGAAAAATAAAACTGGTTATAAACCTGGATACTCAAGCAAAACAAATCTCTTCATTGGTCATGTCCAGAAAATTATTTTTATATGTATTTGCTATGTATATATATATATATATATATATATATATATATATATATATATATATATATATATATAATGTAGTTATACATATGCATATGTATGTGCATGTATACATGTGTATGTACATGCACACACATACAATATACATATACAGATTGAATATGTGCATCTATACATGTATACGTATGTGTACGTATACACATATATCTGAATATATATCTGCACATACTGTGTATGTGTGTTTTATATATGCATACATAAACATATACATGTATATATAAGTATTTACATATGTGTATATGCATGTATATGTGTCTATATACATCCCTACATCCATCCATCCATCCATCCATCTATACATACATACATACATACATACATATATTGGGTCCCTCATTTTCTATCAGGAGATGGCAGCATGTTTCATCAGGAGTCCTCTGTAGTTCTTTGGTCATTGTGTTGATCAGTATTCCTAAGTCTTTCAGAGTTGTTTGTTTTTACAATGTTGCTGTCATCATATAAATTGTTCTCCTGGCTCTGTTTACTTCATACAAGTCTTCCAAGGTTTCACAGTATTTCTCAAGGTTTACAAAACATGTTACATACATGATCTTAATTGAGCCACATAAATGGGAAGTGAGTAGTATCAATTAATCAGTTGTCATTCAGTTGTTTTCAGTCATGTCTGATGTGACCCCATTTGGGGTTTTCTTGGCAAAGATACTGGAGTGGTTTGCTATTTCCTTTTCCAGTTCATTTTATAGATGAGGAAACTGAGGCAAACAGGGTTAAGTGACTCGCTCAGGGTCACACAGCTAGTAAGTATCTGAGGCCAGATTTGAATTCAGGTCTTCCTGACTCCAGGCCTGGAACTCTTTCCACGAAGCCACCTACTTGCCCTCAGGGTAGCATAACTAATAATGTATCTGAAGAAGGATTTGAAGCCAGCGCCTCTCAACTTTGTTCATGGTACATGGGCATAAAGCTACTGTATAGTCTACAAACTTTGGGTTTTTCCATTATATTTTTCACCATTTGCCTTGTACCTACCCTTGCATTTAGATCTGCAAGTATTAAAGCATGTGTTGCCTTGGTTTGGAGGGTCTTATGGAGTCTTTCATGGAATTCTTCTTTTCATCTTACACAACAGATTAGCTGCATGTTAGTTACGATTATCTTCATGGTGGCTCGCCGTGAACATTATATCATCAGATGAACAAGCATCCGTGAAATAATTTCTTGTTGCCTTTGGATGTGTGATAAAAGTCAGTTCTGCCGACTCCTTTATTTTCCTCTCCAAGAATCCCTGGATTATCATTCTATTTATCAGCCCCTTCCTTCTGGTTTCGTTTACAGCGGGAATGCCAATATTGACATGACTCTGTTCCTCCAGTAGAATGAAAACTGGTTAATCAATTGGACAAGGATCTCACTTTTAGAGTACCAGCAGCTGTTGGGATGATCTTGGTTGTTGGTTGTTAGATGTAATCTTTAGAATTAATCTAAAAACTATATAGTTACTATCTTTCTCTGCTCCCTTTCCTTCTTTTCTACTCCTATCACTGCAGAAGTCGAGGGGGGCCATGCTGGGCTAACAGCAATGGTGTATTTTTTTTCTCGCTTGTTTCATGGATTTCCATGGCCAAAGAAGATATCCCCTGGTGACTAACCTTCTGGCGGTGAGCCTCTCCGTACTTATCTGGGTCAGTCCTTGGAAAGTAGACACAATCTCTTGCTAGGATCATACTTAGAGGAAGCTAGCTAGTGTGGTAGAACGCTGGATCTGTAGTCAGGAAGACCTGAATTCAAATGTGGCCTCAGACAGTTACTAGCTGTGTGACCCTGGTTAAGTCACTTAACCTCTGACTCAGTTTCTTCAGTTTTAAAATGGGAATAAAGACGTCATGAGGACCAAATGAGATAGATAAGCACTTAGCATAGTGCCTGACATATAGTAAGCAGAAAAAAAGTACCTGCTCAATGAGGAAGGAAGGAAGCGTTTTTATATCATCATATTGATTATCTTTCTGGCTTGGTAGACCACACCAGTGCTGATATAATAGCATATATATAGATATAGATATAGATATAGATATAGATATAGATATATAGATATATAGATATATAGATATATAGATATAGATATATAATATATAGATATAGATAGATAGATGATAGATAGACATAGATATGTAGATGATAGATAGATAGATAGATATAATAGCATAGCTTTGAGACTCTGGGATCACCTCCGTTCCTTGATGAAGCTTTGGATTTAGGATTACTGTTATAAAATACAAATATCCTTGAGAGGGTTAGGAAAGTACTCGGATTAAATATTCATACTAATACCTAGTAGATATCAGACTTGCTAAGGAATTAGCAGTTCTGATGGGATGATGGAAGAAGGAGAGGTAATCTTGGAATCCGGAGAATTGGGTCCTGAGTGAAAGGAGGAGAGGTGGAAGTGGGGTGTTTTAAAAGGAGCTTAGTGCTTCTAGAGGACAGCCAAGAGAGCCTGGAAACCTACGAGAGGGCAGAAGTGGTCCAGAAGATGGTACAGAAAGAAAGGTGGGAGGGTATTCAAAGACCAACCTCACCTACTTTGCAATTTTTCCTTTAAGTGTGGCTAAAGGAAAGATGAATTTAGATCTTTGTAAGACAAGTGTATAAAAATAAAAAAGACAAGTGTATAAAAATAGCAAAGATTTTATAAATAAATTCTGACTGGGAAGAGGGGCATGGGAGAAGAGCCACATTCAAGATCTGATGTTATTGTAAACTAAAGGGTGGATCATTGCTCTTCTAAGACAGACTCTGTGATATCATGGGAAGAACATTGGACCAGGCAGGACCCAAGTTACTCAGACTCTAGTTCCCTTTCTGCAATCGCTATCAACACCAGGTCAACTCTCTCTGCTGTTCTCCTCAGAGACAGCCAGGTCCGGGTGATGGAGAATACGGTGAACAATGCTGAGAAGTACTTTGGCCAGTTCTGTGTGCTCATGGCTGCCTACACCCGGAAGACAGCCAAACTTCGAGATAAGGCAGACCTGCTGGTCAAGCAGCTCTTGGACTTTGCCAATACTGAGAATCCTGAAATGCGCACCACCCTGAAGAACTTTGCGGAGGAGTTGGCCAAGGTGCAGGATTACCGGCAGGCAGAGGTGAGCCCCTATGCCCCAGCCCCAAATGCCAGATTTAATGAGCTGCCTACCTGGATCACAATGAAGATCTGATACGGTTTGTTCAGAAAGCATTTGTCAAGCGCTAACTGTGTGCGAGGCACTGGGCTGGCTGCAAGTATACAAGCAGAAACAAAAGCCCTTCTTTGGGAGGGGGGTGCAGAGGATGTGATATATACAGAAGGAAGTAAATGCAAAGTAATTTCAAGAGGGAGAAAATGCCAACAGTAAAGGAGGGGTGATTTGAAGGAAGCCAGTGATTTGCTGCAATGGAGGGGAGGGAAGAGGGAATTCTAGATAGCCCAGACTACTTGGGCTGAAGCACAGGAGATGGGCTGTCATACACTGAGAATAGCTAATAGGCCAATTTGACTGAAATGGAGAATCTGTGAAGGGGAAGGATAATATGAAACAAGACTAGAAAGATAAGTGGGAACCAGAGTGTGGAGGGCTTTAAATGTCAGGTTGTAGAGATGAGGTGTTACTGTGAAAGTAGATCAATTTTAAAAGATTTTTTAAAAATATCATATCATGGGCAGCTAGGTGGTGCAGTGAGTAGAGCACCAGCCCTGGAGTCAGGAGGACCTGAGTTCAAATCCAGCCTCAGACACTTGACACATGTACTAGCTATGTGACCTTGGGCAAGTCACTTAACCCCAATTGCCCTGCCAAAACAAAAAAAAATATATCATATCAGAGTTGATGGCTCCAAAAGAGCTTTGCCATAAAGCCTGAAAATGTTAGCCCTAGAAGGAACCTCATGGATCAGTTCCTTCATTTTACAGATGAGTAAACTGAGGCATAAAGAAAAAAAATGAATTGCCCAAGGTCTCCTCTAAAGTATATGCTTTTATTAATGAAAGCATTCGATACATGCTCAGTAAATATTTTATGAATATACATCGGAGGGTCTGGAAACTATGTCTTATTGAATGTTCAATAAGTCTTTATTAAATGCCTGGGACCTGAGTTTAAATCCCATCTCTTCCATTTGATACTTACTTGACTTTGGGCAGGTCACTTAACCTCTCTTTCCTTATCTGGACAGTAGGTACCAGGCTTCCTAGCACAGAGTGAATGTAAATGCTAAATAGTAACCATTTCTCTTTTGGCCAGGAACCCTGAGGGTCTTCCCCTCCCAGTTTGATTTTTTTTTTTGAGATTTTGATTAAAGGAGCCTTCCCTTGATTAACTTCTTAAAGAGGCCTACTCACTGAATGGGCTGTTAGCTCATTCACAAAGAACACTTGAAAAGGCCTCAGCCTAAAAGGGCCAGGGTCGTACACTGCATCCTGGGCCATCTCCAGTCATCTTGGTGAATTTCAGGCCACTGGACCCAGATGGCTCTGGAGGAGAAAGTGAGGCCGGTGACCCTGCACAGTCCTCCCTCACTCAAATCAAAGTCAACTGCAAGTCATATCATCATTTCCCAGATGTCATGGTCCTCTTCGAAAACTAGGGACAGATACATGATCTGCAAACTGAAGGGGTTGGATTAGGTGATGGATAAGTTTCCTTCTGACTCTTAAGTAAGGGAAGAGATAGAAAGATAATTAAGCTCCAGCCCCTGCCCTCAAGGCTGCTCTATGGCAAAAGAAGTGGGACTTGTTCCCAAAGAATTTGAATGCAAAATAGATTTATCGGAGGATAAAAGCACTAGAGAGGACTAAGCCAAGGATCAATAGAAGGAAGCTTCAATTTTTAGTCTGGAAAGGAAGGGCAGCTAGGTGGCGCCATAGTGGATAGAGCACTGGAAATGAAGTCAGGAAGACCTGAGTTCAAATGTGGCCTCAGATACTTACCAGCTGTCTAACCCTGGTCAAGTCACTTCACCCTGTTTGCCTCAGTTTCCTTATTTGTAAAACAAGCTGGAGAAGCATCTTTGCCAAGAAAACCCCAAATGGGGTCACGAAGAGTAGGACACAATTGAAATGACTGAACAACAACAAAGTCTGGAGAAGAGATCTGCATGGGGCATGGTTACTTGTCTTCAAATATCTGAAGAGCTGTCATTGGACTTGTTCTGCCTGTCCCCAGGGAGACAGAAAAAGGACCAATAAGTGGAAGTGAGAAGAAAAACAGATTTTGAATCAATATGAAATGGAGAATGACTGCTAATTAAGCCGTTAGATAATGCAGCTGGCCACACTGTGAGATAGTGATCGCCCTGTCACTGGAAGTATTCAAACACATCACCTGTCAGGTACTTTGCAGAAGAGATTCCTACGATGGGTGGGAGGACCACATGACCTCTGCCCCTTGCCCCTCCCCCATCACTCCATAATTTGATGACATTTACTTCACTATCGTTTTCTAGCCATCCATGCCCATTCTGTGTTACAATAGAAAAAAAAAACCCACTGGACTTACGAGTAAGAAGAGGTGGGTTAGAGCCTGAAATGAGGCATTCTTTAAAACATGATTTGGCCCTAAGGAAAGAGCTGTGTACCCTCAGGGCACAGGTTGGTTCAGCCAGAAATAGAGGATGGTGGAAAGAATATTGGATCGAGTTTCCTAGGACCTGGGCTCAGATCTCAATTCTGTTACTCATTAGCTGTGTGACCCTGGTCAAATCATTTAATCTCTCCAGTACTTGGTTTCTTCGTCTGTAAAACTGAGGTGGTTGGAATAGATATGTTAAATATCCTTTTCAGTTCTAAATCCTTTATCTGTCTAATTCTCTTATGCTCAGATTGTTTCCTGTCCATCACCATAAAAATCAACCCTTATCTGATAAGAAAACAGTTTGTAAAATGCTATCAGGCTGTAATAAAGATCTAACTCATAGTTCTCTCTGTGCTTCACCCATATCATAATGATAGACTGAGTGGAACTGTGGTGCAGAGGAGTCCTGGGCCTAGAGTCAGGAAGACCTGAGTTCAAGTCTAGCCTTAGACGCTTTCGAGCTGGGTGGTCCTGGACAAGTCATTTAAACTCTGACTCAGTTTCCTCAAATGTAAAATGGAGAAAATAATAGCACCTCCCTTCCAGGGTTTTTCAGTTGCTCAGTTGTTTTCAATTGTGTCTTTGTGACCCCATTTGGAGTTTTCTAGGAAAAATTCTGGAGCAGTTTGCCATTTCCTTCTCCAGCTCATTTTACAAATGAGGAAACTGAGGCAAACAGGGTGAAGTGACTTACTCAGGATCACACAGCTAATAAGTGTCTGAGGTTGAATTTGAACTCAGGAAGATGAGTCTATCCACTGTGCCACCTAGCTACCCAGGCTTATTTGAGGCTAAAATAAGCACCCAGCACATAGTAGGCACTTAATAAAGATTCATGTCCTTCTTTCCTTCCTTCTTTTCTTTAATCACATTTCCGTGGCACTTTGCCCATGAATTCCCTCAGAACCGTATGTTCACTTTCCCTTCTACTTTAGGTGGAAAGATTTGAAATGAAGGTCATCAATCCACTGAGACTCTATGGGACCCGGATAAAGCAAACCCGGGTACGTACGAGAGGACACTTCTGACACCATAGCTGGTCACCTCCCACCGCCCCCACCCATCTCGTGTTTTCCTCCCGCCTTCAGCGATGCTGGATACTAAGTACTACTCATCTGTTTCATTTAGAACGAGATCAAGAAATCCAACAAGGTCCGAGATAATGAAATCAAACAACTGGAGAAATTGGAAAGACTGAGGCAGAAGTCACCTTCTGACCGACACACAATCGTATCCTTCCACGTAGAACCGTAGAGGCTTCGAGCTAGTGTGGCGGCAGGAGGAGGAAGAAGAGGAATAGTGATAAAAACGTTAATAACAAAACAGTAATAGCCAGCGTTCAGATAGCTCTTCAAAGTCCACAGAGCGCTTTACAAAGTGTCCCAGAAATCTTAGGGTAGTTCTAAGCTATTAAAGCTGGGTTCTCTCATTCGCTCCTCACAACAACCCAGTGAGGTTATCCTGATTTCACAGATGAGGAAACTGTTCACTGAGAGAAACTAAATGACTGGCACAGAATGCCACAGCTTGTAACTGTCTGAGGGAGGATTTGAATTCAGGTCTTTCTGTCTCCAGGTCCCAAGCTCTGTCCACTACATTCCTGATATGAGATCAAAAGATCTAGATGCAAATGTTGAATATAGTACTTGTTTTTGGTGTGACCTTCGATGTGTCTCCAAGGCCCAAGATCTCTCTGCTATACCCCAAATATGAAGTCAAAAGACCTGGATGCAAATCTTGAATATAGCACTTTTGCTATAGATGTGATCTTGGGCATAGGTCTCCAAATCCCAAGATCTGTCCACTACACCCCAAATCGAGGGACCTGGGTGTGAATCCTGAATATAACACTTGTTACTGCTGTGACCTTGGGCATGTCAGTTCCCTGGTCTTGGCTTTGGTTTCCTCATCTGGAAAATGAAGGCGTTGGATTTGATGGCCTTTGAGGTTCCTCTAATCCATCTGATCCAGTTGGCTGCCATGATTGTTTATCTGTGTCACTCCTCTGACTCAGTGAGTTCCCAGTGACTCCCCATTACCTCCAGAATAAAATACAAAGTCTTCTTTTTTGCCATTTAGGGCCCTCCTAACCTGGTCCTCCCCTACCTTTCCAGTCTCCCTACACTTCACATCCTTCCAGGTACCCGATAATTCAGCCCCACTGGTGGTCTTGCTGTTCCTCATACGTGACAGTCCATCTCCTAGCTCATGTCTGTGCACTGCCTTCTTCCTGTACCTGGAATGCTCTCTCCCCTCACTTCTACCTCTCCATTTCCCTGGCTTCCTTCAAGACTCATCCGGAAGCCTACCTTCTGTGGGAGGTCTTTTCCACTCACCTTTACAGCCCTCCACAAATGGCTCTTCTCTCCTTTCAGATTCCAGTATATCCATTCTCTCTTTATCTCACACTGCCTTGTTTTTAGAATTTCTTCCCCCTGCCCTGATGAGAACAGATGCTCTTTCAAAGCAGGACTGTTTTGGCCTTTTATGTTCTCTTCTGTTCTTCTGTATTCCTAGGGCTTAGCACAGTTCTTGGCACAGAGTAAATACATAGTAAATGTTTATTGACTGATCGACTGAATAAACCCATGATCTCGTGCTAGTGATCTTTCAATTTTGGTTTGGGGAGTGGACTTTTTTCTTTGTGTGAGGGATCGCTGTAATAATTTCCCTGCGTTGCTTTATCCTGGCTCATTAAAAGTTTCCATGATTGCTCCTGTAATTTAGATTTCCTTAATAACTGGTTTTTTCCCCCCAGTCCCAGGTAAGTGTAGCACCTGTAGGGGCACTGCTGTTATGAAACGGTAATAAATCTCCCTGCCAAACCACAGGTGAGCATTATATTAGGTAATGAGGCCTGGACAGAACTCAAGGGGAAACAATAAACCTTTATTGAGCACAAAGATGTCCTGGAAGGAGCATAGTCCTGGGAGATTAAAAGATCAAGTCCTGGTTTGGTTCCATCATTTCATCTCTCAGCCTCAGTTTCCTCACCTGTACCACTATGAAGAGGCTAGACTCGGAGATCTCTAAGTTCTGAGATTCTATGAGACAGGAACCCAGTCGCTGACCTCAAAGGACACTCCTCATTGGTCTTTGTAATTTTGGTTGGTAGGCTGAGAACCTAGAGATCATTTAAGTCAAGTCAAGCAAAGTCAACAAGCATTTATTAAGCGCTTACTAAATGCCAGGAATTGTGCCAAGTGTTGGAAGTACCATACTTGAACTTGTGTTCAAGTGCCCTATTCTACAGATCAGTCAATCAACAAGCATTTGTTAAGCACCTACTGTATACCAGGCTAGGCTAGGTGCTGGGGACACAAAGTCCAAAAAAAAAAATGAAACCATCCCTGTCCTCAAGGAGTTTACATTCTATTGAGGGAGAAAACATGTAACTATATAAGTACATACAGAATAAATATACATAGAGTGAGTACAAAATAAATACAGGGTTGCTAGGGATAGAGGGCAATAGATGTTGAGGGAAATCGGGAAATACTTCAGGTAGTAAGTGGTCCTTGAAGAGAGTAATTCTATGAGATGGAGAGGGAGAAGGGAAATGCAAGGGAGGCTTGGAGGGAGTGGCCTGAGCCTATGGGGATTTGAATTCTTTCCCATCTAGATCCCACCCTGGCTATGTGTCAATAGGCCAAAAGGAATTTATGATTTCATTAGTATATGGTAGGCTAGCACCTTCTTGGTACTTTACAGACCTAGAGTTGCCCAGAACTCTGAGAAGTTGCCCAGAGACACATGGCCAGTACATGTTAGAGGAAGGACTTGAACCCACGGTTTCCTGGCCTTGAAGGCCATTCTCTCTCCATTAATAATTCCTGTTAATGAATTCTATCTGGCAAATGTCTTATTTTTTTCCAGGTAGTATAATGAATTAATCTGCATGATATAGTGATAAAAATGCTGGATTTGGAATTGGAGGTCCTGGTTCGAATCCTGCCTCTTCCATTTCCTATCATCATGACCTTGGTCAAGTTAATTCTCCCCTGCGGGCCTCAATTTTCTCATCTATTAAAAAAAAGATTTTCCCTTAGACTCCTTTAAACTCTTGGGTTTCTATGTATACATCTCTCCATTATAGATCCTCTGGAAGAGTATCTTACTCTGTAAGTTCCACCATACTCTTCCAGAGGATCTATAATGGTGGAAATTTCAGGCCAAAGAAAGAGAGATATTTAGCCAGAGAGGGCTTTCTATGCCTAAACAATTATACCACATGTGTGGCCACCTGCTTGCCCTATGCATAGAGCCATCCCTGAATCAATCATTTAAGCCAATTCTCTTTACTTCTGTCCTTTCAACAAATGTTCCTGGATTTGGGTAAGTATGGAGTTGTGCTGAAAGCTAACCCCTCATTCCTACTTCTCAGGCTGAGACGAATGTGCAGAAAGCTTCTGTGGATGCGAGCCGAACCACCCACCAACTCGAAGAGACCATTGATATATTTCAGAAGCAGAAGCTGAAAGACATCCAGGTATGTAAGGCACTCGTTGTTCTCCCATGGAATTGCTTAGCTCTCCCCACCTTGGAACCGGTGTATTAAAGAAAGCATCTGACTGGCCAACAAAGAGATCTCAGAAGCACCATTTTCTAGTATTGCTATTTCTGGTAATAGTGAGGTATAACTAGACTGGAATAGACAGGGATTGTCTGCTTCCCATTGGATGCCAAATGTGATGCCCAATGAGACAAGATAAGAGAGAGGGCCAAGAGATCCCAGTGGGCAAAAGTGAATAGGAAAGAGTTTGCACAGAAGTTGAGTCTTGAAGGATGGTAGGATTTAGAGGACCCAAAAAGAGGGTGTTAGCAATGAAAATGGGGTGGTAGAGAAACTCGGCTGAGGGTATACACTAGAGACATACCTCTGAGTCTCCACTGAGATCCAGTAAGTCCATAATCCAGATAAGGCTGCTGTGCATTGGTCAGACTGGCCCAAGTCTCGGGAGAGTCTCAGTGCCAGATGTAAGAGGGTGAGGAAGTGGGTAGCTGCTAAGGCTCTAAATTTACAGTGGCTCAGCTGTGGTCACATGGGGTTTTTCGTTGCAATCTTCTCTGATGTTGGCCCTCGCTACCATATCTACGAGAGGGCCAGGCCGTCAGGAGCTCACATCTATTTTATCGTAGGGGTGCCTGTAGCCCACAGTCTGACCTAGAAGCCAGGACATATTATATCATAGAGGGGATCTGGTCAGAGATTTTCACGTCCTTCAGATTAGGCCACAGAGCTATGCATCTGATTTTTCACAACTAAACTCAATCTCCAGTTGCTGGAGAGGATTACCCGGAGGTGGCCGTCTGTATGACAAAGAAGGAGGGCATTTCAGGAAGGGGTAAAAACCCAAACCACCTTTGGGGGCAGGGGTGTGGGTGGGAGAGCATGGCTCAAAGCGATCCTTCTGAAAAAGATCTGGGGATTTTAGAGGCCTCAACAGAGCTTAACAATGTGACTTTGAAGACGGAAATGCTCACAGGCCCTTACAATGCTTTTAGAGAGACATCACATCCAGGGCAGAGAAAATCAAAATAGCCCTCTCGTTGTCTTCCCTGGTCAGACCACCATCTGGGGGACTGTTTAGTTCTGCGTTGTTTGGGGTCCGCATTTTAAGACAGACATTGATAGGTGGGAAGATGATCAGAATATGTAAAGAACCCACTATATGGGAGTTGGTAGAAGGCACTTGTGGGTGTTTAGCTCAGAGAAGACTTGGGGGTGACATGATGGCTGCTTTATGTGAGAAAGGTTGGATTCCTTTGCTCTGCTAGGCTCTTCCAGAGGGGAGAAAGAAGCAGATAGGGGCCTCTAAAAGAAGAAAAAGCATTCTAATCATTAGAGCCATCCAAAGGTGGTATGAGCTGCCTCGGTAGACTAAATGGGCTTCATAGGATCATAGACTGAGAACTGGAAGGGACCTTCGAGGCCATCTAGTCCAACCCCCTCATTTTGCAGATGAGGAAACTGAGGCCAGGAGGTTCAGTGATTTGCCCAAGGTCACACAAGCGTTGGGGGTAGGTTTTGAACCCAGGACTTCTGTACTCCAGAAGCAGGACTCTTTCCGTGGTGGAGTGATCAGGTTATTCTATGTATGAATTAGACTAGATGTCCTTTGAGGTCCCTTCTAAATCTCAGATCTCCTGAGTCTAAGGATTTTTTTTAATCGTATCTCTAGTTACCCTGTGGGTTTTATTTTTTCTGCCTTGACCTTGATGATCTTGGATATTTCATCATGTCCCCAGTACTCTTGGCAGAGGGACTTTATCGATGCTTTTGTGTGTTCCAGCCTGAGAATGACCAGGATGAGAACGTTCTCCTCCTCTCCCCTCCCCCAAGCAGAAGGCAGATACATGTTCCGTGCCCACCCTGCAGTCACTGCTGAGGCTAATCCTGGCCGACATGTATACTGAAGAGCCCAGTTTACAGGAACATAACCCCTACCAGTTGCTTTGCTCTCTGCCTCTACCTTGGTGTGGCTGTTTAACTCGATAAAGATACTGGAGCGATTTGCCATTGCCTTCTGTAGTGTCTCCCCATTTTACAGATGAAGAACTGAGGGTTAAGTGACTTGCCAGACTCACACAGCTAGTAAGTGTCTGAAGCTGGATTTGAACTCAGATCTTGAATCTAGGCCCAGGGCTCTATCCATTTGTACCACCCAACTTGCCCCTCTACTCACCTCACAATTAATGCCGTCTCCATTAATGCCGGTATGTGGGGAGCACAGTGGATAGAGCTCTGGGTCTGATGTCAGAAAAATCTGAGGGACACACTGACTGTGTGTCCCTGGGCAAGTCACTTCAACTTTGTTTGCCTCAGTTTCCCCACCTGTAAAATGAAATATAATAACACTGCCTGCCTCACAGGGCTGTTGGGAGATCAGATAAGATAATGTTAGTAAAAGCATTTGACACAGTGCCTGGTACAGAGCTGAAGCTGCATAAATGCTTTTTCCCTTCCCCCACCCCTTCCCTCTTGTTTGTACAAAGTTAATGGCACATTGTCTTCCCGATTAGGTGGGGAAGGACTGTTTTTGCCTTTCTTTGTATCCCCGGTGCTTAGCACAGTGCCTGGCATACAGTAGGCACTTAATAAATGCTTCTGGATTTGTGAGACCCAGGGAAGTTAAATGACTTGGTCCTGTCATAGAGTGAGAGAGAGGATTTCAACACATCTACTCTGACCCAGGAAGCAGCAATCTTTCCACCATATTGTGTTTCCATTTATTGGTATGACTTACCCATGGTTTTGGTTTAGTTGAGATGAGACTCCCCATCTCACCTGGGGCTAGTGGTACAGCAGTCACCTCCAATCCTATTTCCTGCTACTGATTGGCACAGAAGCTTGAGCCTGATCCATGTCTCACCAGGGCCAGTTCGCCCCTCATTAGACAGCCTGCTGGTCCCTGGCTCCCAGGGGTTTGCCGTATTGATGCTAGACTAAGTTCAGACCCCTGATTGACTTAGCCCATCACAGCTCAGAGCTCCTGAGCTCAAAGGATCCACCAAGCCTCAGCCTCCTCAGATATAGGGATGACAGGGGGCCACCACTATACCAGGCACCATGGTCATTGTGAAGAAGAGGATTTGTAAAATGAAAAGCTCCGTAGGAATGCAGGTTATTCATATGCTGATATTTTGAAGCTTTTTCCCCCCAGCAAATTTTCTCCGACTTTGTAACCATTGAGATGGTTTTTCATGCCAAGGCTGTGGAGGTGTATTCCAAGGCCTTCCAGATACTGGAAAATTATGACTTGGAAAGAGATCTAGAGGTGAGTAAAAAATGACCTTTCCCCCTGCCTCCCCCACCCCTTCTACACAGAAGAATAACATTTCAAAAAATGCTTTTAGAATTTATTTTAAACTTAAATAAAAAATAATAAAAGAAAAAAAACACATTGAAAACACAAGAGAGGATTCACTATAAAGCAATAAATTTCCATTTCCATTCCATATAATGAATGCTACACATTATCTTCAAAGCTGTCCATCTTTTCTTTGCTTCCTTGTAGGTTTTCTTTTGTGCTCTGCTGTGTACTTTTTACTTTATTTTTCCCCCTGCCCTCCCCAAGGCTACAATTAAGTGCAAAGATTGGTTTTATACACACACACACACACATACACACACACACATATCCATAAATATACATATATATACACATATACACTCAAACTCATTTATGTAAGACCATACTATGCTTATTTCCACTCGTCTGTTTCTCTGTAAGTGGATAGCATCTTCCTTCATAAGTCCAAGTCTTTCCATATATTTTCCACAACAGTATTCTGATCCAATCACATTCTACCTGGGAGCCTGTCTATGAGAGTTTTTTCCCCCAATTTTTCTGCATTCTCTCTATTCTTGGCTGCATAGGTTTTATTTATACAGGAAATTTTTAATTCAAAATAATCAAAATTATCCATTTTACATTTCAACCTTGCTCTCACCTTAGAACGTGGTTCAAAGTCTGATACTACTGAATCGAGTTCCTTCACATCTTTTTCCAAAAATAACTTGTGTTAATTAAAAAACCATATTATTAATTCTAAAACCTGTTCTAAGGAACTTGAGACACTGACATCAAATTTCATGAATGGAAATTTCTTCTTGACACAAGTACTTTACAGTTTTCAATGAGTTTGTTTTGCTGTCAATGGCTATTATGCATTTGCTCATCAAGGAGAACCCCATGATCAGAGAAGGATGGTGTAGGGAGAGTGAGGACTAACAGACTGATAGCCAAGGGTGGTCCTGGTACCCACTGTGCCACCCAGCTGCCCCAAGTGCAAAGTAAGCACTTAATACATTCTTCATTCCTTCATCCTCATATTGCTTGATGGGGTTCAAATAGAAATGGCTCTAGAACATGTCAATATCTCGCTATTATTCCTTTATGTTTAGCATTCTACAGACAGTTGTACAGGTGAGTAAAATAATGGCTTTTTGAAGTTAATTAAAATATTAAGATGCAAACTCATCCTCCGCAGACTCCCTGAAAGCACTCTCAAGGAGCAGAAGGGACAATAAGAACGAGCTCTCTCCTGTTTCCAGCTGATTCGGACCTCTTCTGCTAGGTCAATGGATCAATAGACATTTATTAAGTGCCTACTATATGCCAGGCACTGTGCTATATTTTGGAAGCTTTAATTCCACATAGCTTGGAAACTGAGTATTGAGACAGAGATAAAATTTTGTTTATGTCAGATCTTAAAAATAAGATTAAATTTAGTTTTTATAGATCAACATTATATCCGGGTGATCTGAGGCAATGGCTTGATCTGTGACAAGGCTTTAGTACTAGTATAGTTTATTGCTTGAGTTCTTGCGGATACTCTGAGGTCCACATTTGTAATTCCAGGACTTGTCATCTGTCAGTCCAAGTAGCATAGTGAGCTTCATACACATAATTCCAGCCAGTCATGTCTTGTTCGTGGGGACTAATTTTTATTAGGGACTTATTTATAATAATAATTTATAATATGAATATTATAAATTATAAATAAATATATAATATTATATATTTTAATACAATACAAATATCATATATTTATGGAATAATATTGTAATAATTTATAACAAAATTTTTTTTTTGCTTTTTTTTGGCAGGGCAATTGGGGTTAAGTGACTTGCCCAAGGTCACACAGCTAGCACATGTCAAGTGTCTGAGGCCAGATTTGAACTCAGGTCCTCCTGACTCCAGGGCCAGTGCTTTACTCACTGTGCCACCTAGCTGCCCCCTATAATGAAATTTATAATAAAAATTTGGGAACTAAATTTTTTAAAGTCTGCAGTGATGTGTTTCACAATTCCAACCCTTTCCCTGAGTGATCTGCATTAATCATGACAAAAGAAGGGAGCTACATTCGGGATTTGACAGTGATGATGATGATGACCATGATGATGACAGCAATAATAACAGATAGGACCTTTGATTTCACTGGAATAGGGAACTCCCTAACTACTGGTGCAAAGTTTTTCTGGAACTTATAGACAGTTGCTTAGAATATTGAGAGGCTAGGTTATTTGTTCAGTTGTTTCTGTTGTGTTCAATTCTTTTTACAGATGAGGAAACTGAGGCAGACAGAGTTAAGTGACTTGCCCAGGGTCACACAACTAGTTAGCATCTGAAACCAAATTTGAGTTCAGGTCTTTCTGGCTCCAGGCCCAGCACACTATCCACTGTACCACCTTATTGCCCCCTGGAAAGCCCTTTTGGGGTTTTCTTGGCAAAGATACTGGAGTAGTTTGCTGTTTCCTTCTCCAGCTCATTTGATAGATGAGGAAACTGAAACCATCAGGGTTAAGTGACTTGCCCAGGGTCACACAGCTAGTGTCTGACTTGCTCAGGCTCATACACTCAACATGTATCAGAGGCATGACTTGAATCCAGGCCTTCTATTCACCTCTACAACATCATTCAACTTCTCTGTTTCTGAAACAAATCCCACAATTATCTTCTTTTGCCATCCCTCCCTTTCTAATTTCCTGTTATGTTGTCCTGTGATACTAAAATCCAACCCAAACCGTTTTTGTCTCTATAGGATTTTAGAGCCAGGATACATGGTGTTAGTGGGAATCTTGATGCAAGGCCCATCAATGCTACCAACCCCTCCTCATCCGTACCATGGTCTTTTGCTAGTCCGGTAAGTGTTGGGAAATGTTCAACTATGGTGAACATAGCAAACAGGGTCCAAGCTGAGAACTGGTAAATTATTCTGAATTAACTTAAAACCATTGTCATCAAAAATGGCACCTATATTTTTAAGCTCAAATTAAGTTCCAGAGAGATACTAGGTTTGTGTCCTTAGACATCATATGGTCTAATCCCCTATGTTTACAGGAGAAAAACCAGAATCTAAAAAGGTTAAGTGGCATACCAATGGTCCCACAAGTGGCTTCATCTTTTCAGATATCTAGGACATAGGATCTTGGATCTGGAGTTAGAAGGCATCTCAGACACCTTCTTGTCCAATGCCCTCACTTTACAGACGAGGAAACCGAGGAGACCTAGGGAGGTTGTGATTTGCCCAACATCACAAATAGCAATGGAGGTGGGGTTTGAACCCAGGTCCTCTGGTCTAGAGCCAATGGTCTTTCCACTGTACCACTTTTTAAACAAATAGTTGCTTTCATAGCAAGCATATTTAGGAAAAGCCACATGGTCTAGTATGCACGTTTGTTTTCCTCTATGTTTTTTTTGTGGGCGGCAAAAAATCCTTTGGCATGCCACAGGTTGTGCAGATCCGGTCTAATAGAAAGAATACTACACTAGGAATTGGAAGACCTGGGTTCAGTTTCTGACTTTTCGACTCCCTAGCTGGGTGACTTAGGTAAGTCATTTCCCTTCTCTGGAACTCAGTTTCCTTATATGTAAAATGAGGAGAATAAATGAGCACCAAGTCCTTTGAAGGTATGAAATTCTAAAAATGTGAAGAAGAAAAAAATGTTTTGAGCATGGAACAGCAATTTCACTTGTCTTTCTCTTTTTTTAATAATATTTTATTTCCCCCCTAATCACATGTAAAAACAATTTTTAACATTTGTTGTTTTCTTGTTAAAGTATGTGTCTCTTTCAAGTTTTGCTATGCAGCTAAATAACTGTGCCCATTTCCTCCAAAGCTATGTCTACACAGTCCCAAGACATAGGATGTTAAATGTGAAAGATACTCTAGCCTAACCCCTTCCATTTTCCAGGTGACTAGACTGAGTCCAAGAGAGTTGAAGTGATATCACACAGCTGGTACAGATAGAACTTGAACCCACATTTCCTGAGTCCATGGTGCTCCATATCCTCTCCTGTAGCAGTGACGTATTACTGAGCTCCCTGAAAATGGAATTTCAAAATGATTTCACTCAGGCAGCTGGGGCTTAGAAGAAATTCTTGCTAGTCTTCTAAAAGCCACTAGACCGAAGCCAAGTTTTGCCGCTGAGTTTCACAATCACATTAGCTGTAATTTCAGTATTGTCTGGCCTTGGGCATTCTCTCCCTCTCCTCTTTTCTCCCTTTCTTCTTCTGCCTCCACCCCAGCCTCTTAGTATCATGGGAGAGTACTGAATTCAGAGTCGCAAGACTAGGGTTAAAATTCCGATTATGTTCTCCAAAGACTTCCCAATGCAAATCCAATGGCTCCTATCTAAGTGAGATCAGCAATGGCATCCAGTAATCTGTAACATTGGGTAATAGATGATGATGTTTCTCTTCTTTTTAAGAGTGCCCAGAGCACCATTCAGAACCGGACGCATGAGGAGGAGACAATAAGTGGTGAGGCATCTGCTGAAGAAGAGCAAATAGAAGATCTTAGGGAAGGAAAGACTTCTCGAATGAAAAGATAACCACCCCATGGCAGTCTGGAGTTTGAATGAGCATTCTGTGTCTTTCTTAACAATGTCTTAAGTTTATTCTTCATCAACAGAACCTTTAATATCCCCTAAGCCAGAAGTGCCTAACATGGGGCCCCATGAGACTGGCAACACTCCTGAGGGAGACCTGAACCAGATCAAGATATGATCGGGAAATATTTAACAAAGTAAATGAAAATACAATAGAACATAGATGATGTTAATATGTGGTTTTTTAAGTCAAAATGCAGTCTGTAGGGATCCTTATGTAGATACATTTTAGCAACCCCTTGCTTCTATCTGAGTTTGACCCCACTTATCAAAACTGTTAAAATGTGGACACCAGAGTGGCAAAGCTTATCCATAAGAATAACCTGAGTACTAAGGATCCCTCCTGTGATGCAATATTGAACTCTGAGGAAAGCTGATTCATGAAAAAAATTGAATGGATAGATTGAGTTCCCTTGGTGGTAATTTAGAGTTAATATATGCCCATGGTACATCAACAGGACTATTTTCTTAGCTCACCTGGCATTGTATGGATTTTCCAGCTGCATCTTTAGAAAGCAAATTCCTGTGTTTTTTATTTGTTTTTGTGTTGTGGGGCTTTTAAGGGTTTTTTTTTTAATTCTTACGTCTGGCTCCTCAGGTGATGGAGGGTGGCTCTCTCCAGTCACTCTGAACTTTGAAAGAAGCTATGTGACCCTGGGCAAGTCACTTAACCTCTCTCAGTCTCAGTTTCCTCATTTATAAATGGGAGATGATAAAGACATAAAATAACTTAATATTATTATCTAAAATACTATGTAATTAATAACTTACTAAATAAAAGAGGATAATAATAGCACCTACCAGGGTTATTGTGAAGATCAAACAAGGTAATATTTGTAAAGTGCTTTGCAAACTTTCAAATGCTAAATAAATGCTAGTGATGATGACACCGACAATGGTGATAGCCTTTGTTAATATTTCTTAAACTGGTAATTTTCAGAATGTCTTTGTTTAGTGTTGTTAATTCAATTTAACAAGCATTTCTTAAGCACCTTCTGTGTACCAGACACTGTGTTAGGTGCTGGGGATAGAATAAACAGACAAACAACAAAAAAAACAGTGCTTGCCCTCAAGAAGCATGTATTCTACCAGAGGAAACAGGATGTACACAGATGAGGCACAGATGCCAGACCTATTATTTTGTTCATGTTGTCTGGCAGACCCTGGCGAGGAATTTCCTCCACCGATGTAGGTTAGCCCTGTTTCTGAAGCTGTGCATGTTTGAGAGTTCCCTAGAGTGCTGAGAGGTTAAGTTATTTGCCCCAGATCAAACAGCAAATACATGTGGGAGACACGTCTGGAATCCAGGTGTTCTTAGCTCAGAGGCCAACTCTCTTTCCCCTACACTGGCTCATTAAATCAATACAAAATATTTGCCAAGTATCCAGGAGAATGCTATAAACTGAGGGGGATTAGGAAAGGCCTCTTAAAGGTTGTGGTACCTGAATGGAGGCTAGAAGGGAACTAGGGAGTCCAGGAGTTAGAGATGAGGAGGGATGGCATTCCCAACAACCTCTTGTGTAAAGTCTCAGAGGTGGGAGATGGAAATGTCTTGTAAGGGAAATAAGCAGGCTAGTTTGGTTGGAAGAAAATAGGGAATGATGTGAAATCAATTCCAAAAGCTAAGTTATGGGCAGAGCCAGATTATGAAGGGCTCTCCCTGCCAGAGGAGTTTGAATTTAAATGTAGAGGGGAGAGGAGGCCACTGAGACTTCTTGAGCCAGGGAGAAACATGGTGGGTCCTAGTCAGTTGCTTTGTCTGTAAAATGGCAGCCTCCAAGGTCCCTTCCAGTGCCAACTCTCTGACCCTGTGATTGCTGGCGACATTGCAGACTGAACAGATGCTGTTCATCTCCGAAGTTGTTCAATTGTTTGCTTGTTTTATGAAATGAGAGAAATAGGTATGAGGAGACTGTGATTCACAGCAAACACAATGGAGTTAGATTTAGAGAACCCTGGTTCAAATCCTGGCTGAGTTTTGAATGCAAGCGTTGTCACTTGTTTCTTGCATGACCTGGGTCAATTAACCTCTAGGGCCTCAGTCTCCTTATCTGAAAAAAATGAAGAGGTTGAACTAAATTGCCTCTAAGTCTTCCCTCCCAGCTCTAACTCTATGATTCCAACACATTAACTCTTTAGTTTCAGAAAACTGTATTGAACAAACTTGATCAACTGGAGAGTATCTAGAGAAGGGTCATTCTGAAGGGAAAGGGCTTTGGGATCCTTCTACCTAAGAATCATTTGAATAAACTAAGAATGTTTAACCTGGAGAATTTTAATTGACTTTGGGGTGGAGTCAGGTGAGGATATGATAGTCATCTTCAAGTGTTTGACTCCCATTTATCCTGTAAATCTTGTATGCACACAGTGGTTTCCATGTTGTCTCCTCTATTAGAACGGAAGATCCTGGAGGGCAGAGACCATGTTTTTGCCTTTCTTTACATCCCCAGCACATAGCAAGTGCTTAATAAAGCTTAATAAATGCTTATTGACTTGATTCGAAGGCCTGCCACCTGGAAGAGGGGCTAGACTTATTTTGCTTGACCTCAGTGGGTAGAAACTGGAAGCAAAGGTGGAAAGTCCAGGGAAGTAGATTTGAGCTTAATGGAAGGGAAAATGTTCCAACCTTTTGAGCTGTCTGAAAGTGGAATAGGATGCTTTGGGTTGTTGTGGCCTCACTAGCATAAAACCTAGATGAGCCCCCATAGGTTGTCATAGAGGGGATTCCTGGCCAAGTAGGGGTTGGACTAGATGGTCAAAGGGGTCCTTTCTAGCTGTGATTCAGTGAAAGCACCATCTGGTGCAAAGGAAGGTCAGACAAAGGACAATCATCATCATCATTATTACTATAAGATAAAAATCATTCCAAAGACAAAAAAGCCTTTTGAATGGGAGAATGAGTCAAAATAAATGTCACTGCTCTCAAACAGCATAGTAATCCCTTCCACATTGAGACTTTCCTCATTGCTGTTTCGATATATTGTGGGTCGGCATGTGAAATTAAATGGGAATTTAGGGGGAGTTTCGTGGAAACCACAGACAATATGCGAAGGCCAGCAGATGACAAAGAAAAAGTTTAGACACTCAGAAATGCATAAAATATATGTATAGTATTATATAATGCCAACATATTTCATCTTTTAATACCATAATAATTCAGACTTCTTCCATGGTACGAAGGGAGGGCCAAAAAATTTTACAGAAATTTTCCAGATCCCCGGAGGTTAGGGGCACAGCACCCCCCATGATCTGGAAAACGGAGAGCACCTAAACACCGCGATGTGGAAGGGATAAGTGTATTTGTATAGGCAGTCCTAGAAGAGGTAACCTAGCATAACAGATACAGAATTTTGAGCTTGGAGTCAGGAGCACCTGAGTTCTAACCCTACCTCTGACACTTACTGGCTTTTCAGAAGTTCAATGTTTACTATGGAAGGAAACATTTCTCAAGGGGCCCCTATTCCATCCACTATATGTCACGTGAATGTGCAAAGGTCAGGGGACTATTTCACTCGATATAAAAAACTATACACTAGAACATGAGTTCTTTACAAGTAGGGATCGCTTCCTTCTTTGTCCCATGGTACCTGGCGTATAGCGGGCACTCCATAAATACTTGTTGATTGATTTTATGCCTACATGAGTAACAGAGTAGGAAAGATGAACAGGCAAGCTATCTAGGGCATAATATGCTAAGGGATGCAATGAAAAGCACTTTATAGTAGTCCTTTTAATAAGTGCCCAAATCTTTAATGCCAGAAAAGTCCAATCTCCAAGAGACTATAGAGGTATTAAGTTAGAGACCTAGGATTCAAACCCAGATCTTCCAACTCTAAATCCCACTTCACCATACCATGTATCCCTACATGACCCTGGGCAAGTAATTTCCCCTCTGCAAACTTCAGTTTCTTCCTTTGCAAAATGAGGAGTACAGACTTAGCTGGTCCCTCTCCAGCTTTCAATCTTTCAGTCTCTCTCCTCGGTTCATTGTGGAGCCTGGGAGAATTGGAGTAATTTCCTTCTTTAATAAACTCCCTCCTCCCTACCAAACTTTCAAGTGGGTAATAATCCATACCACTTGGATAGCAGCACTGAGGATGGCTTCTAAATCAAAGGATTTATTTCCCTGCCGAGTATCAGAGCGTGCACAGAAAACATAGTAATGACCTTGGCTTTTCTCATGTCATCAAGCACCCTTTTGGATAATGGCTCTGGATTCAATCAATCCCATGTCACCCTCACCCTCATCTGAGGCCCCAGGTCAGTGGGAGGTAGATTAAGAATCTCTCTCTTAGCTCTGTTCCAGCAGGGGATGGAGTTGATGGATATAAAGGCTTCTAGTCCAACACCAGAAAATCTGAACTCCTATTACTGTTTAGGCAGACTGAGAGGGGAGGGGCTGGAACCCCAAGACTGCTCCAATTTATGGCCAGCCAAGGTCATCCTCCATACTCTCCTCCCTCCACTCCATACTCAGGCAGAAGCAGAAATGCAGGATACAAAATGGGGGAGGGAAAGGGAAGGCTAGTGGCATGGGATGGGCTCAAGAGTGCAAATGAGACAAGGAGAATCCAAATTACACCTAATGCGATAGAGCCTAACCAGCATCAGGCTTGAAGGTGGAGAACCTCTAGTCTAGCTACAAAGCACGGAGCAAGCACAAAAGAGGAGTGGATAGAGTCAGCCTCAAGAAGGCAGACCTAGATACAGGTCCAATCTCAGACAGACACTGCTCGACCCTGGGCAAATCCCTCTGCATCTCAGTGCCCAAGGTGACTGTCTCAGAATATGAGTTCCAGAGGTGTCTTCCTGGGTCATCTCACAACCCCATCTTGATCAAGTGATTTCTTTTCTCTTTCCTTACCTGTAAAATGAAGAAGGTGGACAGATTCTTAACCTGTGTGAACTTGGTTTAATCACTTAATATTTCTTATCTGTAAAATGAGGGAGCCCTCTGAGCTCTGCTCCAGCTCTAGGTCTATGAACCTATGACCAGATGACCTTTCAAGTTTTCATGCTCTTGGTATTGCAATCTCTAGATCAGGGTTTCTTAATCTGGGATGGGAGTGTCTGTGGATAGACTTAGGGTGTTATTTTCATTCATCTCTAACTGAACTAAAGCTGGAATATGAACCCAAGTTGGCTGATAGCAGATCCGGGGCCACTTCCAGGATACCATGCACTAGATGGGTCTAAACCATATTCTTGGACTGGAGCTCTTCCCTAAGATTTGTTTTTTAAAATCTTCTCTTTTGGGAAAGTCGACTGACTCCTTTACATAAGAGCACCAGATGCTACATTACTGTTTATGAGCACTTGTCCCATTTCTTTATTGGAAAGGCAGCGAAATTTTCTATCCCCCAGAGCAGGACTCCCTAAATGGATGATTCATTATCTACCCACCCAACAGCCCTGTGGATATTTTGAGGGAACAATCTCCCTCAAGCCTTGTCTTCAGGCTAAATATCTACAGCTCCTTTAGCTGTCCTTGGAGGTCTGGTCTCCAGACTTCTCTCCTCCTGATCAGCCTTCTGTTTTCAGTCATGCTCAACTCTTCATGTTCCCACTTGGGGTTTTCTTGGAGAGGATAGAATAATTTGCCATTTCCTTCTCCAGCTTATTTCACACTCTTCTCTGCATATGTTCTAATTTTAGGATACTAAGTGACACAATGGAAAGAGGGCTGGGAGACTTGAGTTCAAACCTAGCCTCAGACACTTGCTAGCTGGATGACTACCTCAGTTTCCTCACCTGTAAAATATTAATAGCACCTATTTCCCAGGGTTATAGTGAGAATAAAATATCTGTAAAGAGCTTTGCAAACCTTAAAGCCTGAAATAATTGCTAGCTATCATTATTTTTAATCAATATTGCTCTTGGATGCAGTGCCCAAAACTGTAATCTAAGTATAAAGCACAGTGCAGAGTTTTCTGAGATTTGGACATAAAAGAATACACTTGCTAAAGAATTTGATGAAGGGTTTCTTTTGGCTTTGTTTTTAATTTTCATTTTCATCTTTTGTTCATTTCTGAATGTGTCTATTCTCCTCCCCTACCCAGTGAGCTATTCATTATGGCAAAGATGGAAAAATTAAACAATTTTGTTAATTCAGCAAAACTAACTACAAATCACCTGGGGCTGATGGCATCTGAAATAGTCTATACCCTTGGACCCCAGCTCTTCGAAGAAGGGAGGTGCATCTCATCTCTTTGCAAAACCAGACTTGGACGTCATCATTATACACAGTTTAATTTGGTCTTGATTGCTATCAGTGGTAGTCTTTGCATTTTATATCACTGTGGGTATTATTTTCCTTACTCTGTTTACCTCCACTCTACATGGGTTCATATAAATCTTCCACCTCTCCTCTGAATTTTTTAATATTCATCATTTCTTATTGCACTTTCTTATTCCATTGATTTCTTTAACCTTATGATGATGATGATAGCTAGTATTTATATAGCACCTACTATGTGTCAGGCACTGTCCTAATCGTTTTACAAATATTGTCTGGTCCCCACAACAACCCTGGCAAGAAGGCATTATTATCTCTATTTGACAGTTGAGGAAACTGAGGCAAACAGAGGCTTTTAAGTGACTTGCCCAGGGCCACACAACTATTACGAGTCTAAGGCTGGACTTGAACTCAAGTCTTCCGGACTCCAGGTACCATTGTACCTCTTCCCCCGATTGATTTTTTTCTGCCACTCCAAAAAGTGCTGCTATGAATATTTTTGACCTAAAAGGGACCTTCTCCTTTTTTCTGACCCCCTTGGGGGTTTCACTGCCTAGAAGTTGAGTTAAAGGATTACATGTAGTTTAGTCACTTCTTTTTGGTAGCATATCTCCCACCATTGGTTCTCTCTCTTTCCACAGGAAGGTGGGCCTTTTAGAAATAGTTTTCTGGATGTTTCTCATCTCCCTAGAATGGCATTTGAGTCAGTTGTGGGATTTGTTTCCTACCCTCAAGCCCTTGGAAAAACCAGATATAAACAAACTTTAATAGCCCTTCCCGACCACTATTTTCTCCTGCCAAAGGCTGCAGGGACACAAGCTCTCCAGGCGTGTCCAAGTCCACAGCAATGGAAAGCTCATAGAACTTAGAGCTGTAAGAGCCCTCGGTGATCACCTTTATTAAATAGAGGAGAAATTTCATGGCATTAGAACTAGAAGAGACCTCAGTTCAATCTCTCATTTTATATAGAGGGTAACAGGCTCAAAGAGGTGACTTACCCAAGGTAGCAGGGCTGAAGTGTCAATCTTCAGTGTTCTTTTTGCCACTCCTGACTAGGCTTTAGTTATAGGCCTCTATAAAATGAGGGAGTTGGCCTAATTTACCTCTAAGGGCCCTTTTAACTCTAAATCCTATTATTTCCAATAACATTTCTGAAGACCTCATGCTGTTTTTGTAGAACCAAATAGCATCAGGCAGGTTAAGCCTATAGAAGTACACACGTACACACACACACACACGTACACACACACACACACACACACACACACACACTGCGCTAGACTAAGATAGCACAGGTGCCTGACCCAATTGAGGGAAACACTTCCACCCAGGCAAACATTCTGAAAAAGTCACCCCCATGAACCACTGGTGTGACCGAAAGGCATGCAAATTTTTAACAAGTCTTCAAATATCTCCACATTATGACCAAAAAAAAATACTTAAGCAGGTTAACTTTTTTTAAAAAGAATTTATTTCTGTTCCCTCCCTTTGACAGTCCAAGGTGCAATACAACTTTTTTTCTTCACAGCAGCTTAGATTCCAACACCGTTTTGCAGCTATCCTTGAAACTGTCTCCCTCCAAGATACACCTTGCCCCCCCTCAACAAAACGCCCACCACCCATTAGGACATGCAGACCGGTACAGTGACAATCCTCAATCCTCAATCGATGGTGGCCAGACTTGGAGAGGCAATGTTTCGACGTGGAAATAACATTTCAGTTGAGCAAAGACAAACTCAAGAATGACTCGAACAAAGAGTAAGAGAGAAATATACACAGAGAACACAAATTACTAAACACCTCAAATAGAAATCACAATTGTAACACAGGTAGTGAAGTATTACCTATCACACAAGAGTGGAACTTTTATAAAAGGGACACACGAAAAATAGTTCCCATTGCTAGTGTCCCACAACCTTTCAATTACTCTCATTGCAGAAGAGATCCGGTAAAACAAATGTCAGGCATCGTTCTTTTTCATCTTTTATTCCTTCCAGTCAGAGAAGGTGGAAGGACCTTAGAATTCATCTAAGGGGTTCTTAGAGCTCACCGTGGGTTCTTAATATGGGGTCTTTGAACTTGGATGGAAAAAGTTACCTCCATTTCAATATAACTGTTTCCTTTGCAGCTTTTTATACTTCATTTCATGCATTTAAAGAACATTATTCTGAAATGGGGTCCATAGGCTTCACTATATGCCTAAAGGTCCAGAAAACAAAGGTTAAGAAGCCCTTATCCAGTCCAACCCCTTCATTTTATGTAAGAAACAGATGCCAGGAGAGGAAGTCACTGGCTCAAGGTAAAATGGGGAGTGAGCATCAGAGGTGGAACTGGAGACAGCTAAGAAGCAGTAGAGCCTCCATCCCAACCCAGGTCCTTCCAAGTCAGTGGTTTGTTACTGGTCCCTCCCCCATAACCAACCTGAATCAATAGCTCTCTTTTGCCTCAAGAGGACACTAGTTCAGTTGTATTACCATTCCACATTCTTCCATCTGGGACAGCCAGAATATTTTCTTCTCATTACTGTGTTAAGATATTCATAACGGGTTCCCATTAACTTTGCGAAACAGCACTTAGAAGCTGTCACAGAGATAGTTCAAATTGCAATCAAAGGTCAGAGGAGGTGGGATATGCAAGGGAGTTAGCGACTTCTTCCTTCATTAGGCAGAGATGTGATTAGACATCTATTAAAGCTGGGCGGGAGACGGTGTCCGGCATTGTCTCATGAAGTCGTAAATAAAGGGGAAAACCAGAACTGGTCAACAATCCACCTATTTCATGATGTTTTATACTCGTGCATTGTATGAATGTCCAGGAAATCACAAAGACTTCTTTAGCTAGTCTATCGACTTGGTAGGTGATGCAACTGTATGGCTTTGGGCAAGCTGTTGAAGCTCAATCGGGGAGAAGACAGGTTGAGTTGGCATTCTATTAACCCATATTACATTACATTTTCACCTGTGCACAGTGGTACTCAAAATAACAGGAGTGAATGACCCCAGATCTCTTGAGTCAAAGATTCAATAGCATTCATTGTGGTTTTTATGTTGAGTGATTTCTTATTCTCATGCTCTGAAAATCGCTCATCCATAGGTAACTTTCTGTGAACCTGAGTACGTAATTAACAAGATCACTCAATTCCCAGTCACTCCAGGTAACAGAGGGTAGGCTTTGATTTATTATTTGTACTGCTGGAAGTCAGACTCAACCTTGAGACTGTGGGAAATTTGAACCCAGAAAATGAGTTACCACAGAATCAGAGGCATCTGCAGCCTCCAAAATTCCCCTTCACCCCAAGCTCCATGGAACTGAGCTGGGAAGGAGGGACTCCTCCAAGACAATCACTTAGGTTGGAAGTAAGACAAATACAGGAGGGTGGCTGGCATGAGGTGACTGAGTCTTATAAAGAAACACGGGGAAAAGGAAATTAAAAGTGGGCAATGAAAAAGCTAGACTTTTGTATTGTACTTCATTCATATCCGTTCTCATATTTGACTGTCACAACAATCCTGTGAGACAGGGCAGGCATTATCCCCATTTTTACAGATTTAAAAAAATGCTGTTCCTGGCCTTCTTGTTCTGGAATAGCTTGAATGTTGGACAACTCCACACATGTAGTTGTTTCTCTGAATCGAGCATGGATCAATGGATTATCAAAGCTGGTAACAGTACTTTAGAATATCCAAGTGGCTCTGGCCTTGGAAAAATCCTGAAAACAGATTCCTCCAATCCAAGGGGTTAGGGCATGTGAGATTAAATCCTTTGAAATTTCAATTTGAAGAAATGCAATGTAAGCTTTCTGAGGGCAGGGGCCATATTTTTGCTTTTTTTTTTTAATTCCCAACACTTAACACATTTCCAGGCACATTGTAAGCCTTACATAAATGTTTGTTGATTGACTAGGAACCAGAGAAGGCAGTCATGCAGTCAGTTTTCCATGACCTGGAACACACCCACCTAAATGATTAAGCTGGTTCAAAGGCCAGCATACTGTTTCCTTTAACACCAAGCTGGTTCAAACACCAGCATACTGTTTCCTTTAACACCAAGTTTAGTAATGTCAACATAGAATGCAGAAACATTCTTACCTCCTTAAAAGAAAAGGAGGAGGCTAGAGTTAAGAAAAAGCCAGACTGGCTTTTTCTTAACTCTAGCCTCCTCCTTTTCTTTTAAAAAAGAAGAATCTTGCTGCTGGCCATTTTAGCATTATCAGCAATGACTTCTATGGATTGAACTTAAGACACTATGAGGGTTTGACTCTACTGTACTTGGTAAAACAACCAAGCCATGCTGATCTGATCAATAAAACAAATCTGTAGGAAATTTTTAGGGGTAAACTCACTCTGAGCACATGAAAAGGCCTTAGACTAAAGAGCCAGGGTGTCCCGTTGCATCCTGGGCCATCTCCAGTCATCCTGGTGAATATCAAGCCACTGGACCCAGATGGTTCTGGAGGAAAAAGTGAGGCTGGTGACTTTACACAGCCCTCCTCCACTCAAATCAATGTCAGCTGCAAACCATGTCATCATTTCCCTGATGTCATGGTCCTCTTCAAAAATGAAGGACAAACACAAAAACATCTTTAAAAAATCCTCTTCTGAATAAGTGTGCCATGTATGAATTGGATAAGGTTTTGCTTTTTAGAAGAGTTGACTGTATTGGTTGGAACACACACATAGTCCCTGAGGTCAAACAATGGAAACCCTGTACTGCCAGTGTCTGTATTGTGTTTTCTAGGCAGAAAGGGGCAAAACCCTGAGCTCTGAAGGATATTCTTTCTTGCCCTCAGAGAGAACTCCATCTCAGGTACTGCTGCATGTTTCTCGCACTGAGCCAAAGCTCCTGAGTTTTGCAACAATGGGTCATCACTTCCACTCATTCCAAAACATAAAGCCTGCTTCTCTGCAAAATAACCCATTTGAAATCTGTGCACCCTTGTTTAAGAGGAACATCCTGGGAGAGGGCAACCCTTTGGATAACCAGTTTGTGTTCTGCCGAAGGGTGAACGAGGTGGAATCACAGATTGCTGGGTGACATTCCAGGGAACAGAGGGATGCTAGGTGGGATGCTGCAGTTTATCATGTTCTGAGCTACTCTCAGAACATTGTTTAGAACAGCAGCAGAGTAATAAATAGCCATGCTCAAGGAAAGCTTGGTTGCCAGCAGTCAGCACAGCCTAGCTCACTCGAGCAGCCAGCAGAGGATTAGAGATTTTGAGCTAGAAGGGGCTTTAGAGGGACTTTAGGAAAACCCGATTCAAATCCTGTACAAAATCCCACCTCCCTCACTGGCCTTTGGTGTTATCCAGAAGCATGGGCTCAATCGGGTAATGGATCATTCCCACCTAATGCTTTGTTTCACCCCAGCTTTTTGGAGTATGATTTATATCTAATAAGGATCTGATAGAAGCGGCAGCCAAGAGCAAGCCTTCTCTTTTTCCTCTACCTTAAATCAGTTTTGAAAGATGAGCCTGGAAACATACTAAGGTGAAGGAACTTGGAGGCTTTATTAAAAAACAACAAATGATAGAAGTCATACTGAAATGAAAGGGGAAGCAGCAAGAGGTATCCAAAATCCATTCCTTTCCAAAAGGTACCCCCTCCCTAGCCCCCAACCTCTCTATGGCAGGCTGGATTTCTATAGTCCTTGAAGGAGGCCTCAGGAGGGAAGTCCAATAGGAGATGCCAAGACCTGCCTTCAAATATGCTTATGGACACAAAGCATTCTTTGGAGGAGCATTTCAGAGCAAAGACCTCAGAGAGCCAAGGTATCACTAAAACTAGCAATTCTCCTCAGGAAAACTGATCAAGACTCAGAAAATCTTAAAGAAAGAAAAGACTTTGGGGATTATTTTCCCTATCTCTATTTTGTAGGTGGGGATATTGTGCATAGAGCATAGATGAGTTAAAGAAGTTTCCAAAAGAATGAGGGGGAGGGCAGGGATCTGGGAGCTTGTTGGGCCATTCCTTACCATTGGTTGCCGTGGACTTGCTACTCTGTCTAGGTCAAATCATAGGCATGAGCGCCCATCATGGCGGCCCCAACAATGAAGCTGGCTCAACAATATCATGCATGGCTTTTTATATGGTGGCATCACTGAAAAGAAAACTCAAATGTCGCAAACCCGCATCATCTAGTTTCTGGAGGTGACCAATCATACAAATAATACATTCAGTTCTGGCATGTTTTGTGTAAGCCCTCTTCCTAGAGTAACCCAAATGCCCAAAAGATACATCCTATTTATTGTTCATTCACTCTGTGCTATTTGTTTTGGGCTCCTCGGGCCAAGGACAATGATCATTTTTAGATAATAGGAGCTGAAAAAGTGTCTATCAGTCACTTATCAACTATATCCACGAGGAGGCATCCAAGGGTTGAAGTGGCTGGGGGCAGGGGGTGTACATCATTGGAAGTTGCAAAGGGAGGTGATAATAGGTCAGGGAGGGTAAGCTGGAAAAGGAGAAGAAAGGAGAAAAGAGCCCAGACAAAGTTAGTTTTTCTTAATTTCTATAGAGAACCCCCCTGAAGCAGGAAGGAGACAGGATGGATGAGGATAACCAGCTCTGTAACCAGGGAAAGACAGAAGTTGGTTCTGACTAAAAATATTTATACTAGAAAGAGCAGAACAGGCTTTGGGGGAGGTTAATACCTTAGATATGACCAGTTAAATGACTTAAAAATAATAATACATTGTGCACCTTAGTCTGATCTGGTGTTCCTGGTAGAAACCAATGAGAAGCTGCAAGCCAGGAGCTATAGCTTCCAAGGAATAAATACAGGACTAACTGGCGTTTGCCGAGAATTGAAGGAAATGAGACTCAAGCTGCGGGAGGTGATAAGCATGACAGATGAGCAGCCAGGAAAGCAAAGGGCCCCATTAATGCTCCCTTCCTCCGCTCTCCTAGCTCTGGTAAGCCTGAGGCTCTGTGATATGGGTAAACACACTTAGTTCTGGCTTCATTTGTGTGCCAACGAGAGCACTTACTTATAAAATCAGCTCCTGACTTTCCCCATAGGCTGAATTTTGTAAGCAATAACCGGAATACTGTAAGAAAAATAACATCCAACATCTGCAGAAGTCAGGGTCACAACTTCTGAATCTATTCCATACACACACCGGCTCAGATACAAAGTTTTGCTCCACAGGGTCGTCTTAGGGGGTCTCCCTCCCCAAATTTGGCTAAGCTCCACCATAAGCTGCTTGTCCCTTAACCATCTCACGCTGAGATCAATGTAACACTGAACAGTTCGATATTACATAACATATATAAATAGATGATATATATATTTTTTGAGGGGGAGAGGGGAAAGGTGGTTGCGCCCAAAAAGGAAAATTGCATCGATGTTTGGTCTCAGGAAGGGCAGCAGGCTCCAGATAACAGAAGAACAGACCTCCTCCTCTTTTGCATCTCCTTTGAAGCAGGCAGCCAAAAGCTGCCCTCAATATGTCATGTACAAAAGACAAGGGATCAGCTGACCCTGAAAGCTTCCAAGGCAGTCTGGCACAGACACATCTGTGTTGATAGGATTCATCTCAAATAAGTCTGCACAAATCTTACTGTGCCTCCAGAGCACTGCCTCATTCACACATCTAACTATAATTCTCTTGCTAGCCCCAGGTCCAATTCTTCCTGCAGTCAGGAAGGAAAATTTTCTGCCCTTGTTTCTGCAAAACAGGAGGTCGCCCTTTCTTCTTGTGACTTCCCCATCCTTAGTTCAAAGGGAAGCAAAGGGAAGCAACGTGGAATAGGGTGTCATCTGCCTGGTCATGAAAGAATCAACATCTCTGGCCCTGAGCGAAAGAGTGCTAGGTCTCCAGCCCTGACTTAGGGAATGTAGTCTCTCATGTTAGTGGGAATCAGAGCTGCAATACCCCAAACCCGTGGACTACATATTTATCTTTACAAAAGAGACATTGAGATACAACTAATAGACCAAGAGGCCGGGACTCAGCTCCTCAGATTCCTAGGCCTGGATCAGTTTCTTATGTAACAAGTCACTTTTTTTCTCTGGGACCAGTTTCCTTATCTGAAAAATGTGGGGTTGGGTTAGATGATCTCAAAGGGCCCTTCCAGTTCTACTAATCTACGTTGGAAGGTCCTTTCTACAACGTTCTATGATCCTATAGCTAGCTACATGGACATGCATGCATTACACTCCCACCAAACCCACTCTCCCACCCCCCGCCCCAGTTCCCAGCATTCAGCTGTACTGGTCCGATGACCCCTCCCCCAAACTCTCATAGCCAGCAACTGGCAAGAGGCCTTCAGAATGATGTAGCAAACAGTCCTCCCTCCCTCTTCTTTGTCTTCACCTTTTACAGGGGATGCTTGGGTCTGTACAGATAGCTCATCAGTTCTGCTTTCACCATAGAAACTGAGGAGTGTTTCTGGTGTGTGGCTATGGAACACACCCAAGGGAAGATGAGGCAAGGGGAGAAGACAGGAGTTATTCTTCACTCCTAGGTCTACTGGCAGATCGGGGCTCTAAGGTTGGCGGACAGTCATGCAGGTTAATTGCAATGGTGCTAGGAGCTGGTTGTTGGTCCTGGGTGTTTGGGGAGGAGACTTTCACCTGTACTCCTCCCTTGGCGGATGCTGCAGATTTGGCTCTCGGCAGAGCTACTCAACAGCCATTTGCTCGATGTGGTCACTCAGTAGCTTGTATTGCTCTAGAAGAAAGAATGTTATTTCACATAGGAAAGGTCAGCTTATAGAAGAGCCTCAGTGTCTGTGCGTGCGTGCGTGCGTGCGTGTGTGTGTGTGTGTGTGTGTGTGTGTGTGTGTGTGTTGGGGGGGTTCTCCAGGAAAACAAGAAAACAATAACAAAGATGATGGTGATGTTCACTAAGTCTGGGATAGAGACAAGGTGCTTCTTTGTCATTAAATAATTAAGGGTGCTGGGATGAATACACGGTAGGTGCTCAATGCTTAATGAGTTAAAGGAATGAGCTACTATCTTCATTAGAATCGCAGAAGTTCTCCAACCTACAAATGGGTGGTGTTGCTAATGGGTTATTAGAAAATTGGTTTTCATTTTTTCTGTATTGTGTTGATTCTGCTCATCAAAAAGGCTTTTTCATGATGGTTCTCATAGCATTTCAGGATGAGTGGATGGGGAGGAAGTTTCCAAGACAGAAAGCCAGAGGGGAGACTTTTTGTGACAGTATGGAATGGGAGGGGTGGAATGAGTTTGGAGACACATGGTAAGTGGAGGCAGCTATTTGTACATAGCAAACTTTGGCTGGCAAGTACAGGTCAACAGGTCAAAGGTTGTCTGATACTTGTTGACCCCTACTGCATACCACTTGAACCAGATTAAAATATAATTGGGAAATAGTTAACAAAATAAAATACAATAAAACATAGATAATATTACATTTCAAAACTAAGTCAATATGGACCTTCAGGGATCCTTATTATGGTTTAGTGGCCCAGGTTTCTATTTGAGTTTGACACCACTGATCTAGAGGTCTAAGGTTTGGCTACTAAGCATTCAACCTACAGTATTAAGTGACTTCTAGATTATAAGCTCCTTGAGGGCAGAGACAATCTTACGTAAACTTCACTTTCCTTAGCACACTCGGCGCAGTGTTCTGTACACAGTAGGCTAGCAGATTAGTAGCGTTGTACCAGATCACAAGGGAGGTACAAAGTAGAGATATTTAATTTTAGGTCTAACAATCAACACTTATGCCATGCACTGTGCTAGTTGCTGAGGATACAAGTACAAAGCATGAAACAATCTCCATTCACAATGAACATGGAAACAAGAAAAATATATAAAAATACAGAAAACTTAAATCTAAAATAAAATAAATAGAACAAAACTGTTACATGCAAGGCAGTTTGGGAAAGAGGGCAATTAATAGGAATCCAAGACTTCATGTTGAACATAGTAACTATTCAAAGAACATGTTTCCCCTTCCAAAAGGGACAAATCTCACTCCATAGAAATGGGACTCCCCAAAATCTGAGGTCTCAGCAGTTCAAAGTAAAACAAAAACCAACACAACCCAACTAGTCAAGTCTTCTAGAAAACCAAGGAGTATTTGTCCATGAGTTCCTTTGCTTTGTCCCTGCCCACTTCCCACCTTGGCCCTCCATCTACTACTTTCTCAGCAGTGGCAGAGCCAACTCACAAACTTGCCATGCCCCCTCCTCACCTTCATCCAGATTGCCAATCACTGCCTGCTTCTTCAGAAAGTCATTGCATAGCTTCTTGTTCAGCCCAAAAGCCAACATGTTGTGAGTAAATGTGCTGGAGGAAGGAAACCATGCATTATACCTTCTGGGATTCCTACCCACATAATCATACCCTTCCCCAGTGAGAAGCAAGATGAGCTTCTCACTGACCACCTGTGTCCATGCATAGGTAGGTCCTTTCTCTAAAGACCACGTGACTCACTTTCTGAATTCCATCTATAGAAGCCCCTTCACTAGCTTCAGGACTCAGTTAATGAAGTATTCCCATGCTACCCTATTTCTACTTCTTCCACATCCTCAAAGGCTGTGCAAAGGGAATGTCAGTTCTAGCAGTTTCTGTCAAGCTGGAGAGGCCTTGAGGCCTGGCTCTGTGTCTGCTTTTTAATCAAATCAATAAACATTTATTAATCACCTACTATGTGCAAGGCACTGTGCTAGGCGCTAGTGATATAAAAAGATAGTTCCTGTCCTCAGGGAGTTCACAGTCTAATTTATTTAAAAGCTAGCTTAAGTAGATTAGAAACTCTCATCATCCGAAGTTTAGCTAGTGAATCATGATTTGGCAGGGGGAGGGTAATGCAAATGATTACTAAAACCCAAAGAAGTAAGGAGGGATTGTAATTAGCATCAGGGGAGCTACTTCTGTCACCCAGAGCAACAAAATCACGGATTCATGAAGTATATTACTAGTTCATAGGATCATCAGTCTGGAACTAAGTAAGAGGGACTTTAGATACCATCAATTCTAACCCACTCATTTTGCAGCTGAGGAAACGGGCCTAGAGACAAGTAACTTGTCCAAGGTCACACAGCTAGTAAATGTTCACACCACGATTTGAACCTCAGATTTCCTGATCCAATGTCCCACACTCTATTCACTTCCTTATATGGCCTCTCAAGGTTATCCAAAGGTTCATAAGGACATGTCCTAGGTCATAAAATCCTAAGGCAGGGGTAGGGAACCTGTGGCCTTGAGGCCACATGTGATCTTCTAGGCCTTTGGGTGTAGTCTTTTGACTGAGTCCAGCTTTTACAGAACAAATCTTTTTATTAAGGGGATTTGTTCTGTGAAGTTTGGATACAGTCAGAGGGTCACACTTGAGGACCTAGTGGGCCACTTGTGGTCTCGAGGCCACAGGTTCCTCACCCCATCCTAGGAATTATAGTTGGACCAGGAAGCAAAGTGAGTTTCCCCTTTAGATTGTGAGCTCCTTGAGGGCATCCTCCACACTCAGCCCAGTGCCTGGCACATAGTAGGCACTTTCTATTTGCTTATTGACCAAGTGCTCACTCAATCCCTCTTACCCGAGCTGCCCGAAGGTAATGTTCTCATTGAATCGGAGGCTGTCATCACGCTCCTCTTGGGTCATGTGGCACCACTTCTCCCTGGAAGCACAGGACGCAACAAGAGACCAGGTTTTTGGAGAACTTAATCCACAGACCCAACCACAGCCCCCATAGCACTAACAGAAATTACACCCACCCTGCACCATCAAAAAATAAAGGAGGGCAGTTTTCTCCGTGGGAGATCTTTTCACTTTGCATTGAGCAAATTAGCAAGGGAGGTCACTGTTAAATTTACAAGATACGCAGCATCCAAATGTGAATGCATCCCCTCAACATAAAGGAGCTGTTTTTGCTTTGGGGGAGAGGGAGTTATTTTATTGATGTGGGAGACTCCCAGCGTGGAAACGCCTTCTACCCTTGTCTGTCACTTACAGTCTTAGACTTAAGATTTATAGACATAAAATCTCTGATGGATAAAATGAACTGCTTGGGGTCACAGTATGTGTCAGAGGGCTTCCCAATCCACTGTCCTCCTGTGTTAATCATTTATTAGCAACAACCACAAAATCAGCAGAGATGTTATATATTATCTCTTCTTTCCCATTTTTCCATTATTTAGGAGGAAGACAAGCTGATGGTGGTTTCTCTAACTCATAGATGTGGAAACTGAGAGAAAAGAAAATTGTCCCAAGGACACACAGAGCAAATCAGTTGGGGTGGAAACTGTTAGAGGTTCTTGGATCCCGGATTTGTGAATATTTACTGGGCTCCTCACACTTCCTGTGCTTATAATAATTGCTACCTTGACCAGTTAAAAACTTGGATTCACAGAAAGGCACGTGGCCTGTATTATGCCGTAGTTGTTTAGAGAAAATGTGTTAGCTTAGGCAAACCCTCCTGCCCGAAAGCTAACTACAGACAGTGACATCCTGACTGCCTGTGATCGGCCTTTGACCCAGCAAAAGCGCATGCCAGATTTTCAGTTCATTTTTCCTACACTTGGCTTCTGGCTACATCCTCCTCTGGCCACACCAAACACGGGTGGGCCCCGATCCACACCCAATCAATTCTTCAAATGTTTGCCCTCGGCTTTATCTCCTTCACCCTTCCTTCTTCCCCCCAACTTCAAAGGAGTCAAATAAACATTCTTTATTCTAAAGCCATTATAAAATGTAGTCCAGCATAGCCTGGAGACCTGTTTAAGATGCTTCCTGCAAGGGGCGAGTATAATATGCTGAAAACTCCAACCAGAAAACTGATAGTCTATACGTGCTTTTGTAAGACAGACCCTTGATTTGAGGTTCCAAATGATATTCTCCCTCCATCTTTTCAAATCCTCTTGATATTTTCTAGAGAAGGGCATTTAAGGTTGGGGGAGGTGGGACAGGGAACAGATAGAAGAGCAGGAACCAGGTATGTTCTCCCAAGAATGCCCCTACTATAGAGGCAAAGGGAGTGTCATGAGGATAACTGTCACCTATGTGGTGCTATAAGATTACAAAGTGCTTTTCCTCAGAACAGTCACCTAAGGGGTGGATGGTGTGATATTTACACATGGAGAAAGCGAGGCTCAGAGAAGTTTCAGCTAGTTAGGGAATTCATGGACCGATATTCCATGGTTCTTTTAGCTGCTAGCCCAAGATGGTAAAGGGTACAGATGGGGCATAGACTCTGATCCTCTGGCTCAAAAAAATTCAATGTTCTCTCCACCACACTGTGCTTTCTCCCCATTAATTACTAATGTTAATCCCAAGCACTTGATTGGGGTGGGGGAGAGAAAGGCATCATTTTCTTAGTATGATAATTATTGATATTAGTAATAATGATAAAAATGGCTAGAACTGATATAGCCCTCTAACTATATTATCTCGTTTGATCCCCACAACAACCCTGTGAGGTAGGTACTATTATCATCTCTAACAGATGTGGAAACTGAGGCAGACAGAAAGTATTGCATTTGGACTCAGGACCTCTTGACACGAAAGCCAACCCTCTATCCGCTGCCCCACTGAGCCACATATGTTTTTATGATATCAAAAGCTAAAAATCTTCATCTCTTGGCTTTGTCTCCCTTTGTCTATCAGAACATCATCATGCCAGATGGAAATGTGGCTCCAGCCTTCCTGGGCTTTATTCATTTGTCTTAATGAATGGCAAGCACTGAGTGTCAGGACCAAAGAATTAAGGGCTTCCAAGGAGGGCGGCTGCTGCACTAATGAGAACCACAGGTGCAGGCGGAGAAAAGAGTGCACTTTAACCCATTGTCTACCCTGGAAAAATAAAGTTCTCAATGGATGTCAGACTAAGTAAGAGTTAAGATCAATATAAAGGAAAAGGAGAGAAAAAAATGGTCTGAGGGAGTTGGGGCTATGGAGGAGGGATGCAGGCAGAAGATGGAGAAACCAAAGAAGGAATAGGAGAATGAATGTATAATGCGGACTACCATCCTTTCCCTACCTGCCGCTGCGACGAGGGCTGTAACAAGTGAAGGAGGTGACCGGAGAGCTCTACTACATGGAACACACCTCCCCATGAGGCTTAACAATATTGGTGGGTGGGGTTGGCTGAGAAGATAGAGACAGATGCAATCTTGGGGGGAAGGCACAAGTGTGGGAGCTGCCCAAAGATGGCTGAGTGTTAATTTGTAAGTAATGATAATGCCCCCAATTTAAAAGTTTTAGAGACAGCCCTTGGAGATATTCACAGCATTCTTCTACCTATCCTTGCAGAGAAGTTAGGACCAATATTTTTATCCCCATTTTACAGATTAGAAAATTAGACTCAGAAAAGGAAAGTGATTGATGAGAGTAGGAGCTGGGTATCTCCTGACTTCTTTTCAAAAGACAAGAAACAGGCTCCTGGGGCACTGACATCTGATTATGAAGGGGTGCCTCTCGGAGCTCTGCCCCATTAGCTTGCCCCAGTCAACTTTCACACCTCCCTCCCATAACGTGGTACAAGAGTCCTAATTCCCACCTTGTAGCAGAACTACTGTCAGTCTAGACAGGAAGTATGTCTCCCCTTCCCACAATAACTAAAGCTGGAGGTCAAATTCCTGAGACTCTCTAAAAATGACAGGTGCACTGGGTCACCTAGGAGAGTTATGATTTAGCCTTGTTTGGAGTCTCTCAGCAGAGAGGGCTGAAGACACTAAATGCCACCCCCTCCTCTGCCACCTCCCCCCTTAACTCCTTTAGCCCCTAGGGGCCAATACAGAAACTCAATTTGCTTTCTCAGAAATAAAAGGTAATACAGAGGTGTCCTTATTCAAGGTAACTTACACCAGGTGACAATTCACATTGAAAAATTGAAATTAAGAAAAAAATTGATCAGAATGCTGACTTTACCAGCATTTGGTCATCAAATTTATGAAAAGATTGAGCCAGATGGCTAGTCCGTACCATACATGATCATCACCACACAGCACATTTCTAAAGGCTCTCACTATGCTTTATAATGGCTCTTCCTCATAGGAATGCCATGAGTTCCCATTTTTACAGATGGAGAAACTGAACCTCCAGTAACTGAAGTGGCCAGCCCATGGTCACGCAGCTCACCAGCCCAATCCTAGTCTCAAACCTGGGTCTCCTGATTCCAGCATTCTATTGACTTCACCGTCCTAGACTACAAATGCAGAACCCAAATAACACTTGGAAAATGGAACAATACAAATCCACTTAGAAGAAATCTTGAAAAATTTGTATTTTAAGGAGGTAGCATTTATTTGGGGCTGAAGACATAATTATAGATTGAACATGCAGCTACCAACTAACCCCACAAAGGGCACTTCTCCCTGTTGCAGTCCGAGCCCCAAGATGACGAAATCTCTTAGATGATATTTCAAGTTCCAATACTTGGATCTTGGGAGTTATTAGTGGCAGAAGGGATTATTAAGATCACATGGCCAAACATGTTTTACAGATGGGGAAACTGAGGTCATACATGGCAAGTCAGTGGCTATGCCTGGGTCTTTTGACTCTCAGATGCTCTTTCCACTATAAAACAGCTTCCCAATCAGAAAATGATCATTTCCCTTCAAAAATACAATTTTTAAAATATTTCCTGTACTTAGTGCAAGTTCAGTTTTGCCTGGAGCCAAAATCATTTTCTCTGGGAGAGCACTGCTAATTCTATGGAGGAAGTCAAGGAGAAAATGATTTGATTTACAGAAATTCAATTTAAAAGCCAGCTTTTCAGCAACAGTGGTAACCTGTGAAATGAGGCCCACCCTGGTCCATACCAGAACAGAATCTTGCTTCAGGGAAGGCAGAGATGACTGTATTTTATTCCCTCTATGGTCAATTTCTTTTTTTTTTTAATGGTCAATTTCTTAGAACAGATAAGCTCCATGGGGAAGGGAACAAAAGGGTTATGGATCAGGAAAAAAGACAAATTAATTTTTTTTTCCCTCAAAGGAAGGGAATGCTTCAGGTTAATGGGTGGTGGAAGGGATTATTTTTCTACCTTTGAAAAAAACACACACAAAGTGTGTGCGTGTGTGTGTACAAAAGGTATGTATATGTACACACACTGCCATGTGGGATACCCTTGGGATGCTCAAATGTTATGAGAAAGACTTTCCTAGCAAAAAAAGACTAGGAGAAGGAAGGGTCCACCTTTCTTTCCTGTGGCCTTCACAAGAGAGATGAGAAGGGAGGAAAGAGAATTCTGCCCCCAAGTTTCTAGATCAGTAAAACTTTAGAAAGTAGGATGTACCTGAACTTGGGCCTTTCTTCCTTGCTAGCTAGCTAGCCTCTGAGTCTCAAGGAGCATGCCAGAGTCACAAAAAGGAATAACTAGCTTGATTTTGATTATAATTTTTATAATCATAATTTCTATAATCATGTTATAAAAAAACAGCTCTCTTGGAGAAGGAAGGGGAGGGATACAAAAACAAAAATAATAAAAAGTTAAAAAAAAAAAGAAATCAGACTTGGAAAGGATCTTTGTGGATCTAATCTAATCCTTTCATTTTACAGATGAGGAAGGATTGAGGAAAAACTTACCCAAGGTTAGACAGAAATTTTAAAAGTTTAGTTAGAGGGATCTTTTTTTTAATCAGGGAGGGGCAGGCAGAAGTAGGTCTTTTTTTTTTTTGTCTTATTGTCAATTATCCTGAAATTATCTTGTATTGATTCATATCTGCTCATGTGTATCACTCTCCCCAACCCCACCCCATCCCCACTGTAGTAAAACATAAGCTCTAGGAAGGGAGGGTAAGGTTTTTGTCTTTGTAGCCTGAACAGGAGTTTAATAAATTCAATTAACTCCTTAACAATTCCACTCCCCAAGCTCAAAGAGCTTCTAGAGCTTGGTGACTTGATTTACCTCCCTTTGCCCCTACCCAACCACAATGTTCTCTTTCATCTTTAACAATCACTCCCACCTCTTGCCCAATATCATTTTCATATTATTGGGTTATGCAATGCATTCCTGTAATGTTAATGGGGAGGGGGAGAGTGTAAGATCTTCCCTGCCCATTAATAGGCTTCATGCGGAGCCCAGTAAGGGAAGCTCCCTTGTAGGAAGGCTTGCACACCTTTTGTTAATAAGCTAATTAGGCACTGAGTCAGGTTGTGATGCCTTCTGGCTTTGAGCCTATTCGCTAAAAGAGTATATATTGTGAGAAGTGAGCTTTTGCTTTGGGGGCTCGCTCTTGAGAAAGATGTCATGATTCCCTAGTGGATACTCTGAGTGGCCCTATGTTCAGAGCTCTCCAACTCCTCAGAGGTAAAAGCTCTCTCAATGCGGTGGTGGATGTAAAGCTTTGATTCAGGCAGTAGAGCCCAGTCTGTTGGTCTTTATTTCTCTTTGTATTTTTTCAATTAGCGGTGATCACTGACCCCTTTTAAGTTGCTTTCCTTAAAAAAAGCAGATCTAAGAACCTTTACTAGCAGCCATCCTGGAGATGCCAGTGTGGTTCCTGTTACAGCTCCCTCTGTATAGAAGAGGTGAAACTGAGTTTAACAAGATAAGGCTCACGGCCTCAAAGGGGTATTACCACCAGTCAGTCAAAAGGCCAAGGAGTCAGAGTCAAGGGTTCAAGAAGAACAGAAGCTTAGGGTTAGAAGGAAGCTTTAAAGGTCAAATGATAGAACAGGATGAGAACTTCCCAAATAATCTAGTTTTGCCCCTTTATTTTAGAGATGAGGAAACAAAGACCCAGGAAAGAAAAGTGATGCTAGACTTGCTACAGGCCACTCTGTTGGTAAGTGGCAGATACAGAATGGGACAGGAAATATGCATGGTTTGCTTCAGGAGGAAGCTGACCCTCAAAAAAGGAACCCTGATGAAAACAGTTATTCAAAATGGGAGCAGCAGCAAGTGCCCTCCCCCACCCCCAAATGTCCTCCCCTCAACCCAAATGGTTTCCCAAGCTGGTTTAGAGTCCCAAACTAGCCATCACACGGGGAAAGTTGAGTGGCATGGATGGGGGTGTGGGGAGAGGGATACCACAAAGAATAATAGCACACATGCATCTCTTGTGACTTCTCTACACCTTAGGTCTCCTCACTGCCCAGCACAGAGCTCTGAATACAGTAGACACTTAATAAATGCTTGTTGTACTGTGTGCCTATTATTATAGGGTTAGGGTTTAGGATGCCTCCCCCCTGCCCCTGCTTCTCCACCACCATCCAGTCCAGAGGCCAGATCTCACAGAACATGGAAAGAACCCTGAGTTAAAGGTTTTGCAGAAGGGGGGAGGAGAAGCTTTACATGGGGCTTGGGCAGTTGGTAGAGGGTTAAGCACCTTCCAGTTATGGCTGCCATCTCCACCTCCTCCATCCCCAGGATCTCCCACACAAAATAAGCCTTGCTGAGTATGAGTGGTTAGAAATCACCATCCTTCAGCCACTGTCTGGGTCTCCCCCAGTGTCCCCTCTGCTACAGGAAGCAGCCTCCTGACCTCCACCTGGACCTGTTACCACCACAGTAGCTGAAAATGCACGTTTCCTCCCCCGCCCCACATCCCACCCCCTCAGTTTTGCCCTGAAAAGGACCTTAAAGTGAATCAGAAGTTACTATCAAATGGAACAAAGTCCCGGGGCACACACACCTCTTTTCCTCTTCCTCTCCAGCATTCCCTCTGGAGTGGCAGCAGAAACAGGGTCAACAAAGGGCACATGTTAAGATCATGCAAGATAAATGGATGGAAAAAAAGAGAACAAGTAAAAGAATGAGTTATTATAGACAGAGAGACAAGGGGGAAAGAGAGGGGGAAGGAGGGAGGGAGAGGGAGGAAGAGAGAGGGAGGGAGGGGGAGAGAGGGAGGGGAAGGAGGGAGGGAGAGAGATGGAGGAAAAGAGAGGGAGGAAAGGAGAGAGAGAAGGACAAAAGAAGGAGGGAGAAGGGGACAAGGAGAGAGAGAAGAGGGGAAGACAGAGGGTGAAGGAGGGGGAAAGGGGGAGAGAGGGAGAGAAAGAAGGGAGAGGGGAGGGAAATGGAGATTGGCAGAAAGAGAGAGGGAGACAAGGAGAGAAAGGGACAGAGAGAGAGATAGGAAGAGACAGGATATTTAAAAAACTTCTTTCCTAATAGTTGAACAGTAAAGAGAAAAGCCCCACTTGTCCTTTTAATTATCAAAACTTTTCCTCAACTTTATTTCTGACATAACAGGATAATAATTTTTCTCCCACATGGACTGCAGGGAAGTTTCAGGGAGCTCCCCCACCCCTTTTCTTCTCCCAGATTTACCCTAGCAGGTTAAGGTTAAGAACAAGATCAGCCCAAGTTAAAGGACTTGGAGTTGCCTCTGCTTTACACCCCCTCCCATGCCAACCCTCCCCCTGCCCCAGTAGTCCAGTATGCAAAAGCTATGCTAACAAATCGCCGCTCCCTTCCTATCCTTGCCAGGGCCCCGGGTAATAGGATCACCGAGCTGGAAGGGTTCATACAGGCTATATTAGTCCAAGTACTTCTTCTGTCCACTGACATGCCCATGGTCATACAAGCTTGTAAGGTTTAGAGGTAGGACTCAAACCCAAGTCTTCCTCATTTGAGAAATGAGGAAGCTGAGGTTTGGTAGGGGGAAGTGAGTAGCCCTAAGGTCACACAGCTTCCAAGTGGCAGAGCTGGGATTCAAACCCCAATTTCCTAACTTTCAGAATGGTGGCCTTTTCCGCTACACCATACTAACCACCCAAGTAGTGGTTGGGGGACAGCAAAGAGCTCTGTCTGTTAGGCAGTTCTGCTAGGAAGATCAATCTTGCTTAAGCCGGAGACATCAGCCTGGTCATGCCATGCAAGCCAAGCACTAATACCCCCTTTTCAGACATTGATATTGGCCTGTCCTCCCTGCAAATATTTACCTGGGGGAGCTACTCCTCAAGTTCTAGTCACCCGGCCAGGCTGGGGTGTTTTTCCTTAGAATAAAAGTTACAAGGATCCTCTACCCCCACACCCCCATTTTGCAGAAGAGGAAAATGAAGCCCAGAGAAAGAATGTAAACTGCTGTAGGTTACACAGCAAGTTGGTTACCAAGTCAGGAGAAGAGAGCCCAGGTCTCCAGCCTCTCAAGCTAGGACTCTATGGTAGCAATTTGGATTTGAAGGCCTCCTTCCACTAGATCCAGCCTATCCCTTCGCCACAGGCTGTCTTTCTGAATGTGATGGCCATAAATCAGCTTCTGGAGGCCCACTTGCCCTCTTCCCTCATGGTGTTCCCCAGGAAGACAGAAGCAGTAACACCATGTTCTCATACCCGGATCTTCCTACATTGTTAAAGCCAACCTTCTGTATGTAGACAAGCAGAAAGAAGGTACCTCCCAAATTGCAAACTACTTCTGGGGTTTGGAAAGGCTTGTTCATGTTGCAAACCAAGGAGGAGCCAAGTCACAAAATGGCAACTGGGTTCCAACAGAGGTTAAGCCTCATGGTGGCATCTCCTTACAAGACAACAAGCTAGAGGGACTCCACTGCCATGGCTTCTCCTTTGGGTTCTGGTCCTAGTGAGAATTCACCAAAGTGGGTCCAGAGGGAGATGGGGAAGGAAGTTGACATTGTCCTCCAGTGGTGTGTTAAGTTGTCTGGGACAGTCAGGCCAAGTCATCTAAGATCACCCCAGGCGAGAAAGCATACATGCAGGTTGTGGACAACCAACCTCTGCCCCCACACCCCACCCCTTCTCAACTGTGTGTCCTTACAACACTCAGGGCAGTCTTCAGGACAGCAGACATGGAAGGTGGTAAGAAGGGGTGGTGGGAGGAGTGGTTCCCTTCCCCGGTCTCCCCACTTCCACAGAAGGATGAGGAGCCCATGGCCATCTTTAGCTCCTACCTGGTAGTAGGTGATCTCTTCCTTCTCTCACAGTGGACAGCATCAAAAAAAGCTGCATTCCAGAATCTCAGGGTGTGCCTAGAAGACACAAGAAACTTGTAAATGATCACTATCTCCCCATACCTGTGTAGTTTTCTGCAACATCAGAAACCGAGCTACAAATAAAATCCGAATGCCAGGTTAGGCCTCTAGGATCCTCCTCCTTAGAGCAATGCTATTCTGGGGTCTCAGCCCCAAAGCACCATCATTAATCAAGTATTTTTTAGATGCCTACTGTTTGCCAGGTGATGTGCTAGGTACTAGGCTTATAATTACAAGGAATGTAACAAGCTCTACTCAAAATAAGCTTACATTCATAGTAGGGAGATAACAAACATACCTCATAGGTGGTACCGTGTATAGAGTGCTACTAGGTCTGGAGTCAGGAAGACTGTAATGTTAATGGGATAATAAGATCTTCCCTGCCCATTAATAGGTCTCACATGGAGCCCATTTGGGAGGGACTTGCCTAAGGAGGAGCTTGCTTAGGGGGAGGTTTGCTTGTAGGAAGGCTTTCACACAAAGCTAATTAGGCATTGAGTCGTGAGGCTTGTGATGCCTTCTGGCTCTGAGCCTATTAACCAAAAGTACTCTGAGATGAGCTTTTGTTTTGGGGGTTCGCTTTTGAGAAGGACCTTCTAATTCCCTGGTTGAGACTCTGAGTAGCTGTATGTTCAGACCCCCGACTGCTCAGGTGTAAAGGTTCTTTCCATCCAGTGGTGTATGTAAAATGTATAGCAATATTGTTTTGGTTCAAGCAGTCAGAGCCCTGTGGTCTTTATGCTAATTTCTCTGCTTATATTTTCTCTGCCATTCAGGTGGTTGACTTTCCCCTCCCCCTCCCCCCCCCCCCCAACTAGTGAATGTAATTAAAAGTAGGATCGTTAACTCCTTTTTGAGCAGTCTTTCCTAGAAAAGCAGACTAAAGAACCTATGCTAGCAGGCCACCCCTGGGTATCTAGGGTGCTTGCTGTTACAAAGACCTGAGTTCAGATTTGGCCTCAGACACTTACTAGTTAGATGGGTGGTCCTGGGCAAGTCACCTAACTTCTGTTTGCCTCAGTTTCCTCACCCATAAAATGGGGATAATTATAGCACTTACCTCCTAGAGTTGATGTGAGATAATAATGATAATAATAATAAATAATAATATATAATATTATGTATAATATTATATATTATATATATATTATATAAATAAATAATAATAAATGAGATAATATTTGTAAAGGGCTGGGCACAGCCCCTAGCATAGTAGGCACTATATAAATGTTAGCTGTTATTTTTATTATATGCATACATATATACACATACAACATAAATGTAGAGTGAATAAATATAAATCTATACAAAATAGCAAAATATAAGGTAGTTTGGGAGGAGTACACAATAGTTAGCGAGTAGGGTGATGGATCAGGAACGGCTTAGTGCAGAAGATGGTGAGCTGGAGAGACCCCATGAAGCAGACATAGGGAGAGAATTTATTCCGAGCATGGGGGATAGTCAGCAGAAAGGCACAGAAATGGGAGATAGGAGTATCATGGAGGAGGAACAGAGAAAAGGTCATTTTTTTTTCAACAAGGACTAGGTATGAGACAGCAAAACAGAACTCTGAAAGTCATGGCTCCCACTTGCGGTCTAAAATCTTGTGGACAACAATGAAGGTAGAGTTGAGCCAATCTCTTGAAGCTGGAGCTTTTCAGTTGAGAGCAAAGCCTTCGCTCAAGTAGGTCTTTCAACAAACATTCTCTCTTCAAGGCCCAGTTCAAATCTCACGGCCTTTGCTTACTAACCACAATATACCATGTTAAAGCACTAAAGGAAAGATGCAGTCAACTAACATTTATTAAGCACCTTCTGTGTACTAGGAATTATGTTAAAAAGATATGAACCCTCATTTCCTCTTTGGAGCATCCAATGAGAATTCTAAGGGATCTGGATGTACATGGTATGGCAAACAGTGTTTCTAACTGCGTCTCTAACACTGGCTATGTGACCATGGGCAAATAATCTCTTAAACTCCCCAGAGGTTCAATTTCCTTTTCTGTAAAAGAGAGATCACTTTGCCTTACCCACATTGCAGCACTGAGGTACAAATGCTTTGCAAGCTCTAAAGAAAGGAAGCTATGAATTCTTAGCATTCTTCTCCAGTGCAGGGGGTCAAGACTTGATGATGGTGAGGAAAAGTTCAGTCCATTCGCCAAGATGGGGACACAGGTCAGATGCTGAGGCAGCCAGCTCCCTGAGCCGGAGGCAGAGGCTTACGCTCAGATTCAGAGCCAAAGGGACCTTGGAGGCCATCCAGGCTAATTGTCCATTTACCAATGATTTTACCAACTAAGACCCTGAGAGGTTAAGTAATTGACTAGAGGCCACACAGGTTCTAAGTGGCAGATCAAGAGCCTCTGACTCCTAAAACAGTTTCCCCCTTGGGAACACTAGAAATAGGATCCTGGGAGGGACCTATGATGTGGGCAGTTAAAAGACTCCGTGTGGGGGAAGGGGTTATTCCCAAAGAAACCAAAGCAGGATGAATAAATTGAAAAAAAAAAAAAAAAAGCTTGAGATACTGAAGCCTGGCATATCCCCCCTCCCCCACACCTTTTTTCTCTACTTATCCAAGGACTACTCAATCACTAAAGTTTGGCTCAAGCCCCCACGCTAGGCCTTTGCTAACCAGCCCAGCCCAAAGGATCTCTCCCCACTCCGAACTCATTCAATCCTTACCACCTACCTCCATGCCATCTACCCAACTAGACTATAAGCTACTTGGAGGACCACGTCTGAGACTTCTTTGTGCTTTTAGATCCTAGCATAGTGCCTTTCTTGGAGTCAATAATAGATTTCTGGCAAAGATGAATAAACTCAGTTCAAGGAGAGGTTGGGCACCAGAGGCTTGGCCATTAGGTGATATTTTGTTGTTGTTTTAACAATGATGGAGAGGAGGATCAGGATTAATTGATAGAAAGGACCTTAAAAGTCACCTAGTCCATTCCCATCCAACAGGAGGAAACTGAGGCCTAGAAGGAAGAAGTTTAAGCTCGAATAGGTAGGACGTGATAGCGCTGGGATATGGACCCAGGTCTACTGAATCTAAACCCACATTACAATCTGCTGTGATGGAACATCCGTAGGATAAAGTCACGGATCCTTGAAATGGTGATGTACTGAACTAGTGAGTTCAAATAAGGCAAAGATACTGTCTCCAGAAGGATGAACAGCATTTCTTCCGATGATTCATTTCCTTCATAGAATTATAGGGACTTCTTAAGCAAGGGACTTCATCTAGTCCAACTCCCTCATTTTACTGACGAGGAAACTGAGGTACAGAGAAGTTAAGTGATTTATACATGGTCATACAACTATTGAACCCAGGTCATTTTACTCCATGATTTTTCTACTGTACCACACTCCCTCTAGCCATCAATCTTTCCCTCAAGTATTTTTTTTTGTTTTTTGGGGGGCAGGGCAATTGGGGTTAAGTGACTTGCCCAAGGTCACACCACTAGTACATGTGTCAAGTGTCTGAGGCCAGATTTAAACTCAGGTCCTCCTGACTCCAGGGCCGGTGCTCTACTCACTGTGCCACCTACCTGCCCCTCCCTCAAGTATTTCTGCAGCATTTTCTATATGCAAGGCACTAGTGATAGATAACAAGACACAAACAAAAATAAAAAGTAACTTCTCTCCAAAAGCTTACCAGGTAATACAACATATAAAGCAGATTATAGATATAATTTGAAAAAGGAGAGAACATGAAGGCCTGAGAGGAGGTGGGGGGTGTGTGAATGGAGAGCTTCCCATAGGAAGTGGCACCTTCTGAAGGAAGGTAAGAATTCTTAAACCTGGGAGTGCACTGCAGGCATGAGTAGCAGCCTGTACAACAGTGTGCTGCTGAGAGATAGCACCTCCTTTCAATACCAGGCTGTATGGAAAAGTAGCCAGCCAATGCTTACCAGATAGGCTGCTGCTTCAGGTGAGTATACAGATAGATCTTCTCCCCTTTCTTCTCTTCATCTGGGCTGTACACTGTCACTGTAGGATCAGATAAAGTAATCCTAAGTATGGGCTCTTATCATTTTATGATGTTGGTAATGGAGCTCTACCATGACACCTTCCCCTACACCATTAGAAGAGGGAAATCTTCAGCCACAACCAGGATCACCCATCTACACCTTAAGCTGTCTATCTGATGACATTCTCTTCTGCCATAGATGACAATGATACTACTAACCCATTGCCATTGCCAGCAAGGCATCCATATGAAGGAGTTTTCCCAAGAAAAACGATGGACTGGGTTGATCTAACCATACTCTTTCCATTACCCTCTCTGTGTCCAGTGATACATGGAGTTGGCAAAGACGATTTAAAATTCAAAACTATGGCCACTAAGTAGCAAAAGAGTAAGATCTTACATGCTATCTCTAAGGACTAACTTTGATAGACTTGACTCCTCTCACCAATGCAAGGTTCAAAGACAGCTCCAAAAGACTCATGATGGAAAAAGCTATGCACATCCAGAGAAGGAATTATGGAGTTTTCATGCAGATTGAGGCAAACTTTTTGCTCTCTCTCTCTCCTTTTTTCCCTTTTTTTAAATTTGGTTTTGTTTCTCCTTTTTCATGATTCATTCCATTGGTTATAATTCTTCATTACAACTGGATTGTTATATAAATAAGTACAATGTGAAGGTATATATAGAACCTAGATTGGATTACAGTGGGAGGGAGAGAAAATTTGGAACCCTGTGGAACCTGTGGAACTGAGGGTTGTAAACTAAAAATAAAAAATTAAATTAAAATTAAAAATAAAGAGTAAGATCTTATCAAAAACAGGGTAAAAGGATTATGTAAACCCTCCAACGCTCTCTGGCTTTTCTACCGAAACTTCCCCTCCAGGAAAGAGCCAAGAGGGGCCTCAGCATCAAAGTGTCCATCACCTAATAATAGCTCAAATTTACATAATGCCTTAAATATTTTTCACATATTATATAATTTAATATATTATGGCATCAAATATAAGCAACAGGGAACTACTTGCCTTTGCCTGCCTCTGCCCTGGCCTCTGTGATACTAAGAAAGAGAGTTTACAGAAGCAGGGGACTTCTTACCAGTCTTCTGCTGCTTTTCCTTTGGTTTATCTTCATCTTCCCTAAGGAAAAAGAAACCACAGTGACCATCAACTTCAAAAAGAGCCAGCCTGCTCCAAAAGATTAAACTTCCTAGTGCTACCATTTTCTCCAATTCTTGAAAATCTCAATTGGTCAGTCTAAGTCATTGGATCCCCAAGAGTTTGAACCATTAGTAAGTAGTGAGAAGGAAGCCACGGGCTAAGATGCTTTTGGCATCAATAATCTTTCCTACTAATGCACTGGCAGCCCTGTGAGGGAGGGCTTATATCAGTTACATCTCCAGCTTCTAATGTACTCCCTGGGAGTCATAAGCACATCTCCTAAAAAAGTTCTCTCAAAGTGGATTATGTATTACTGAATTACCTCAGCGGTGATTCAGCCCACACCATCATAGATCACAGATTTAGAGCTGGACGGGACTTTGGTGGCCATCTAGCCCAAAACATCGGAGATTATAGATTTAGAGGTGGAAGGGATAGCATAAGCCATCTCATTTTACAGATGAGAACACTGAAGCCCAGTGAGCTAAAGAGATTTGTTGAAGGTCATTAAAGGGCTGTCTTATGAAAGTGGGATTTGCCTCAGAGGAATATAGGATCATAGATTGGAGCTGGAAGGGACTCTAGAGGCCATACAATCTAATCCCCTCATTTTACAGATGAAATTGAGGCTCAGAGTAATTAAGTGACTTGCCCAGGGTCACACAGCTGGTAAGCATCTGAGGCAGAATTTGAACTCAGGTCTTCCTGACTCCATATCTAAGGTTCTAGCCACTGAGTCACCTAAATGCCATATTTGGATTTATTCTTTTCGTCTCTAGAATGCCTATGAAATAGAACTATGGATACCAGATTTGGAAGGTTGCAAGGAGGCAGGTTAGACAATCTAACAATTAGAACAATCCTCAAATTGGCATGGGTTACTGTGATGCGTCACTGGGGCATGACTTCCAACAGAATCTGTATGCCCCCTTGTCTGTTCAGGAATGGCTGGGACTAAGTTCCTTCTGAACTTATTTCCAGTTCTGTGATTCTGAGAATATTTGCAGCAGAGATTCTTAACCTTGGGTCTTTGAACTTTTGTTCCTAAAAAATATTTTGATAACCATTTCAACATGTTTGGTTTCCTTTGTCATCCTAAAAATATTCTCCTGAAAAGGGAGGGGTCCGGGTGGCCAAAAAGGGTCTGTGACCCACACCAAGGTTAAAACCCCTGAGTTAGAGGGACAGGACATTTGTTACGTCTAGAAACGAGGTTTGCCAAGAGCAGGTACTGGAGACCACCAAGATCTGATGAGGATTCGTCCTGTCAGGCTGCGGATCAAGAACAAAGCATCCCACTGCTCTCCTCCGCATTGCAGACAAGGAGCAAACAGCATCTTCTCTGAGGTTTGAAAAACCCACGTGAGTTCTCTAAATAAAGCCCACAAACAGAAAACTCGGGCAGTACGTACTCATTTTTCTTGGTCAGCGGTCCCTTCAGCTTGGTTTCCAAGCCTCCAAAGAAGCCTTTCACGTTTTCCGTTTTTGCGGACGTGTTCTTCAGGAGACGCTCTGCGATGTCCTTCTTTTCTGCTAGCCAGCTGTTAGCGGACTTCAGGTAGGAGTCAATGCTGCCTGCAGGTTTCTCCTTGGACTCTAGGGGCAGCATGTGAGGTTTACCTACCAAAAAAGAAAAAAAAAACCTTAAAAAAAAACCTTTACAGGTGCTCATTCTACCTAATAGAATCCACAAATGCAAGAGGAAGAATTGAAAAACCATCCCAGTTTCTTTCATTTTACAAATGTTTCCATAAGATTATAGCTTTGGGTAGCAGGAAGACTCTTTCCCAAATCCTGCTGGCTAGAGAAGCAGGAGCAGTGAGACCAGAAGGGTTTAGAGCTGGACAGTACCCTTGTCCTGCCTGCTCATTTCTCAGGGGCAGCCCCTGAAGCCCAGAAAGGAGGAATGATTTGCTCAGGGTCGCCCAGCTGGTGGTAAGCCACAGAAATGGGACACGGATCCGGGTTCCAATTGATTCCAAATAAAGAGACCTATGCACCATATAAAACGCAGGCATAGAATTAAATGTTAGGCCTTAGAGAATCATAAGATTGGGGGTGGAAGGAACTGTAGAGCTCATTCAGATTCAAGCCCCATCATCTTACTATTCTATCCTATGACCACAAAGCAGGGACCTCCATTCCATGGGACATGCAAGGACAACCCTTGATGTCCTGGAATTGGCCTTAGACTCCACTTACTAGACTATTCCAAGAAGAGATAGGCTTGGGGAAGGTCACACATTTGTGGCAAGGGGGACATTTTTTCACTGCCTAAGCAAGGGGACCTCATATTTTCATACCCTATAGTGAGTGGGTCTCCCCTCCTCCTTTGCCTGCTTCCCAGCAGATAATCTGAAAGACTTATTTCACAGAAAAGGCATGTAACTCCCATTGGTTTCCTTTCTTATAACCCTGAAATGTCATTAGTTTCCCTTAAAAAAAAAACCAAAAACCTCAAAGATGTGTTTCCCTTCTCTGGACAATCAACTCTTTCTACATACCTATCTCCCTCCCCTCCCCTTCTACCCACCCCAGGAAATCAATGATAATGAGAAAGATCATATGTACTATGCACTAGTCACAGTAATCTTCTTTATGGCACCAAAAAAATGGAAACAAAGTAGGCCACTATCTCAGTTGGGGAGTGGCTGAACAAATCATAGTCTATAAATACAATGAAATATTATTGTGCCATTAAAGGGAGTATGAGGCGTCTAGAGAAGTGTAGGAAATACTATTTAAAATAATTCAGAGCAAAGAAAGGAGAATCAAGGGACCAATGTACACGATAACTATAATAATGTAAAGGAAAACAACGGTGACATGCTGATGATTCAGAGTAGTTGCATCGGGCAGTCTCGATTTCAGCAGAGAGGTTGAGAACCTAAGGGTAAGGCATAAGCTGCCAGATGTGATTACTTTGGTGGCTAGGTTTTGCTTAAATTCATTTTTTTTAAATTAGGGAAGATTCAGTGGATTCTTCATTCCTTTCTAGGCTATATTCCTGACTTCCTCTACCATGCCCCAGTTCTTCATCCTGCCATAGACTTTACCATTGGAAGTACCTACCGTGCTCCAGCCTCTGGTTTTGTATTGCTTCTCCCAGAATCTCCATTTAAAAAATCTACCCAGATCAACCATGTCTTCAGTCTTCTCCAGGATGCACTCCCACTCCCAGCCTTCTCTAACCCTGCCTGGTAGCTTCATCTTCTCCTTACCCTCCCCTTCCCAAATTTTGCCCTCCTCCCACTACAATCTAAGTTCCTTAAGGGTGAGAATCGTCTTTCTTTCTGCTTGTACTTGTATCCCCAGTGTTTAGCACCATGACTGGCTTTCTTTACAGGGACTGAGTCTTAGCTAAGGATCCTGCACACAGTGGATATTTGGGAAGAATTTGTTGTTTCAGGTGATGGGCAATGAACCCCAACTGAATAATCGCCCACCATACTTCCACTGCAGCCAACAATTCAAGCAGTGACAAATGGTGGGACCCAATTTGGGGCTCAGAGATGATGAGATCTGGCAACACAAATTCACAGTTAGCCCAAATCTCCATATTGGAGAATGACCTAGAGCTAAATATTATGGTTATTGTATCTCTACCACATCCTTATAATAAATTGTAAACTCCTTGAAGGCAGGAACCACATCTTATTTATTTTTGCATTCACCTCAAAGGAAGCATTTAGCCTGAGGCCTTGTACTTGGTGAGTGTTCAACAAGTGTGTAACAAACAAATGCATCACTCGATCAGAATTATCAAACCTGAAGGGACTTTAATGATCATCTAATCCAAATTTCTATTTGATGGATGAGAAGCATGAGGCCGAGACTAGAAGCAACTTATCCAACATCATCCTGTGGATTAGATAACCCAGGACTAGAACCCACATCTCCTGACTGTCAAATATTCTACAGCTATGAAAACAGGTCTTTTGGGCAGCAGTGAGTACAGTAGAAAGAATGGATTGAATCCGGAGGTCAAGGTCCCAATCTGATTTTAGATGTGACCTTGGAGAAGTCCTTTAACATTCTAGTAGAATGTAAGCCCCTGTGGGCAGGGATTTATATATATATATATATATATATACACACACATATGTGTGTGTATAAAGTTCCTTGCACACCAATACATGCTTAATGTTGCTTGAATTGGAGAGAAAGAAATCATGTGCACTGAAGTCATCATTGAGCTCCAAATTTACAAGGCTTAGAAGGACTCTCAATAATTGTTCAAATCTCAGAGAAAACAAAACCCGGTAACTTACCAATGTGGTAGTATGTGAAACACATGGTCATTAGATTCTTCGCTGGTCCAAAGTCATCCATCTGATGACACCTAAAAGGAGAAAAATGGAGATTGGTCAGTGAATTTCTAGGCTACTTTACCTTAATTGGGGAAGCCCACAGCCCTCTGAAACATGCTTCTGTTAACCCTCAAAGAGATTCTTTTAGAAAGCAGGCTCAGAAAAAATCTCTTTGCCACAATTAGGTGACTTGTTCAAGGTTACACACAGATAAGATTCAGGATTCCATTCTTGCCAGCACAGAGGACCGTCTCCAGAATACCTTTATATAATCACAAGGATAGAAGAAGGTTCTGATCTAGTGCACCTTCCTCATTTCAGGAATGCAGAACACTATAGCCCTGAGAAAAAATGACTTGCCCAAGGTCACATGGGTGGCAAGTAAGAGAAGCAGGCTCTGAACCCAAGAGTTGGCATGATATAGTGAACAAGACACTAAACTTGGAATCAGGAAGACCCAGGTTCAAATTCTACCTCAGACGTTGACTGGCCATGAGATCTCAGGCAAATCATTTAACTTGTCTTTGCCTCATTTTCTCCAGTTGTAAAATATGGAAGTTGGAGGAGATGCTCTAAGGTCCCTTGCAGGTCTAAATTGATGATCTCATGTTCCTACAACTGCTATGTTAAACAGAGCTAAAAGGAATGTCAGAGGTTCAATATAAATAGCTTCATTTTACTAGTGAAGAAGGTGAAGCCCAGAAAGGGTGAGTACTTGCCCAAAGGTCACATAGCTAGTTAATTGCTGAGATGGGACTAGAACCCAAATCTCTTAATTTCCAAGCTCTCCTTTCCACACACCCTCCTCCCCTAAACCATTTGACAAAAGCCTGTTGGGGTCAAAGCCTCCTGCAGAGGCTAATTGATACTGGTGGAGAAAGATTTAGGCCTATCTGAGGTCACCAAATAACACTTCCAATGCATCCATTTGCTGGAAGGCTGGGCGGGTACCTCGTATAAAGCCCTTCACAACAGGAAATTGAGACAAATTCTAGGTCTTGGCTCAGGAAGAATGCAGCCCAACTGCATGTAATCACTACTTAGCGTGAGTGCTTCTCATAGAAGAATTTACTCACACCCCAGCTGTTTCTACCCTGTGATTTCCACTGTCAGGTACAGATTTCTCATTCTGCCACAGAGAAATTCTGATCTTGCCATTCTGTTCAGGTGAATCTAGATGGATCAGAACAGTTAGCATTCAGTTGTGAACCCGTTAGGGGTTTTCTTGGCAGAGATACTGCAGAGGTTTGTCATTTCCTTCTCCAGATCATTTTACAGATGAGGAATCTGAGGTTAAATTTCTCGCCCAGTGTCACACAGCTAGTACATAGTGGAGGCCAGATTTGAACTCACAAAGATGAGTGTTCCTGACTCCAGGCCTTCAGAACAACTGAACTATTGTTGGGGGAATGAAGAGTTTATGATGAGCTGTTTCATGGGCTTTATACCCCACCTACTTCCAAATAGGGAGTTAAATTGGAGCTATTAGAAGAATTAAGGTAGTCTGTGCCTAGTAAACAAGAAAAAATACATAAAACACACACATACAAACCACAGCTGAAATTGTGAAAGCTTCCTAGCTTAGGACAGGACTTCAAATTGAGGACAATTTGTGAAATAGTGAGAAAGAGGAATGCCCCACCAGAGTTCCTGATTTTGTCCTATATTTACATTTTTCCCAGAGATTTATTTTGGGACATGAATAGAGAATAGCAGTACTTTCAGTACCATATGAGTACTGCTGTTTAGTACTTGGTGTCCCAAAAGGCTGTAACGCAGTTTTATGCCTTAAGAGCACTAAAAAAAAAGGCACCCAGACTTTTGGGACATGCTGTAATTTATCAGAAAATTCTCCTTTTCTCATCCGGTATAACTTATAAGTTACCACCACCATCTTTGCAGTTGAGCCTAACAGTGGCAATGACCCACTTTGAGTGAAAGAACCAGGACTAGAATCTGTGCCCCCAGATTCCCTTTGTAGGGCTCTTTACCCTTGACCTCCAGCTGCATGTCAATAATAACCAGCAGCCTCCTGGAAGCTGCCCCTCCTGAGTTTTCACGTAACACAGACCAGAGAGAGTAGCAGAGGGAAGAGGCACTGGCCGAGATCACCAGCTGCCCGACTTACTCAAACAGCACCACCGCAAAGGACTGCACCAGACGGTAGAAAGTCGCTTCTGAGACACACTTGGAATTGCAGCGCTGTCCAGGAAAAAGGCCAGAGAGAGGTACGGAAAGATCAGTGTCCTCATGGTAACCAGAGGGCCAGGCTGCTGAGCAGCTTGCCTTAAAAGATCATTGTGAGAAGATCTCCAGCAATAGCGGCCCACAGGCTCTCTCGTACTGGTGTGGGGCAGTCACACTAAGCCCAGTGATCCTGGCAGCCTGGCCCCCTGCATCCATCCCTTCCTTCCCCTACCTCTGATCCTTACCTGTGCACTCACATAGCGTGCAAACCACTCCCGACCTTTCCCATTTTCACTGCTGCAGAACTCTCCAAACTTGGCTTTCTCTTCTTGGTCCAAGTCTTCCCTGGAAGGAGAAAAGGCAGATAATCAAGGTTGGTCTTCTAACCCTCCCTACAAGAAGGAGGATCTCACAAACCCTGGATCCCAAGTTGTGCTACCTTGAAATTTCATTGTGCAATCTTACCCCGCAAAACCCAAAAGAATACAAGAGTGTTCTGTCTCAGTTTACAAAGGGATAGAGAAATGGAGTAGTTGCAGTGACATGGGGAGTTAGGAGCAGCACCAGGACTCCACCCCAGAATTACGGCCCTTAATCCAGAATTCTACACAGTCCCATAATATTTATCTTCTTACCTTCCAGAGAAGATCTTTTCAACATAGTTCCGCATAAATTCCCGGAGCCCCACTGCCTCGTCATCCTTGGCCGACTCTGTACTCTGGTTGGAAGAGAAGGACTCATTGGATGAGGAGCGGTGATAATGGTCCCAGGTGGGGTGAGTTGGGGACTCCCCCATATCGTTCTCACTATCCGCCGACTCTGTGGTGTCACTCTCTGATGCCCCGTCACCAAGGGAGCTGCTTCCATCCCGAGGTTTTGAAGGGGGTGACTCGGAGGGGGCCAGGGTGGATGGCTCGCTGTCAAAGTCAATCAGAGAGGCCACAGCAGCGTCAGGGGCTTCCATGGCTCAGGCAGGATGCTGAGAGGGCAACGGATGAGTAATTGGATTTGTCAGTGGGGAGGGGACAATGACCATCAATGAGGAAGTCGAGGGTACCAGAATCACCAGGAATATGCTGGCTACAAAGCGCAAGACCCCCAGGATATCATCATGTTGTCCTAAGGCATCTAGAAGAAGAACACATAAATATACAAATCAAAACCATCGCCATCACTACCAGTAATCCTTGCTTGACAGAAATTCCAGAATTCCAAGTTAAAAATTCACTCTAAGGAAAAGCAATCCTGGACATACAGAATCTGAGGGTATCATAACACCATTCTCAGTTGTACATGTTATGGTAAAACTCTAGGATTCCAGATTTTTCTAAGTGCACTCTTTGGATGTGCTAACCTCCTCTGATGGGGACTCAGTCACAGGAACAAACCATTGGGTTGAACATGGAGTGGCATAGATGTGCATGGTACGCTAGGTAAAGACAACTCTGAAGAACTGAGTTTGAACTCTGGCCATAGTATTTTCTAGCTGTGTGACCTTGGGAAATTCACTTGACTTCTCTAAAGATCAGTTCCATCATTTATAAAAAGATAACAATCACTACCTTCCTCATAAGGATGCTGCTTGACAGAGGACTTAGCAAGGCAGCTGAATGCAATGCACAGTGTTGGACTTAAGAGACAGGGAGAACTGAGCTTGAACCTTGACTTGAACTCTTACTAGCTGTGTGACCCTAGACCAGTCACTTAACCTCAGTGTGCCTCAGTTTCCTCATCTGTAAAATGAAGATAATAACAGCACCTACCTCAGAGGGATCTTGTCACCAACAAATGGTTGCTACTTCTCGACGACACCCCCTCTTCTTGTGCCTTTATCTCATTCCTCTCCTTTCTCCTCTGGGAGCCTGCCATTTGAATCAGCTCTCTAATCTCTCCCTATCTGCAGTTTATAAAAATGGCCAGGTCTCCCTCTTCTTTTAAAAGACAAAAAATTAAAAAAACAAAAAACTCATTCCCATTCACGTGAACCTTAAGCTATCCTCCTGCTTGTCTTTGCCTTCGCAATCAAACTTCAAAAGAAAATCCATCTACATTTATTAATTCCATTTCCTCTCTCTCACTCATCAATCTGGCTCCCAACCTCTCCACTCCACTGAGGCTGTTTTCCCCAAGGTTACCATTGAGTGCTTAATGCCAACTCCAACTGCCTTTTCTTAGCATTCTTCTGCCATAACCCCTCCGTAGCCTATAATCCTATTGACCAGCCCTCCTTCTTGATACTCTCTCCCCGCTTGATTTTCATAACACTGCTCTCTCCTAGTTTTCCTGTCTATTTTCCCCTTATCTCCTTCGCTGGATCAGCAGCAATATCTCACCCACTAGTGGCAGCTAGGTGGCCCAGTGCATTGGTAACTAAGGTGGGACTTTCTTACTGTTTTAGAATGATTAATTAAGTGTCTTTGATTGAGCCTTACTAGGTGCAAAGCCCCAGGCCCAAACCCCTATCTACTAGGTACTAAACCTACGTGCACATGAATCCCTCAGGGTTCTAAGGGAAATTGCTAAGACCAGAGCCAATAGCAGGAGCCTGAGTTCTGGTTGCTCAGATGACGTTTGATGATGGCTAAAGAGTGTATAAAAAGAGAGAACAGAGCTATTTGCTTGAGGCTCTCACTCCTGGAGGCGCAGGACTCTGGGCAGCTACTCTAAGAGCCTCCTGGCTGAACTCAGATGTTGATGGTTTCTTGGTAACTATGAATTGTATTTGGTCTGTTTCTAATGTATGTTTGTATTTGTATTTGCTCTGAAGTTCAGGTTGCTGGTTTTTCCTCCTGAACTGAGTTTATATGTATATGTTGGATTAAAATAAGATTGTTAACCCCTTAACATTGCTTTCCTTAGTAAAGCAGATCAAAAGAACCTGTGCTGGCAGCGTTCTTGTTGTTGGGCTTGTGTTGGTCTTTCACCCCCACAACAGCTGCTAGCTGAATTGTTGCAACACCCAGTGAATAGAACATTGGCCTGGGATCAGGAAGACCCGAGTTCAAATCCAGTCTCTAACAGACACTAATCCAGACACTAACCTTGGGCCAGTCACTTAATCTCTGCTTGCCTCAGCCATTAAATGGGAATAAAACAGCACCCACTTCACATGGTTGTGAAGATCAAATGAGATTATATTTGCGAAGCATTTGGCACAATGCCTGGCACATAGTAAGCTCTGTGTAAGTGATAGCTATCATTTTTCTTATTATCATTAAATCTAGGAGCCCCTATGGCTTTTTATGGGTCTTCTTTCTCTCTACCTTCTCAAAGGGTCAGTTCCCATTGGTTCAGTCATCTCTATGCAGATGGCTACCAAATCTACATATTCAGCCCTAATCTTGCTTCTGAATTCCATTCCCACATCAGCCCCACCAATCAATCATTCAAGTATTAATCTAACAGTATGGTGCCTGAAACATAGTAAGTTAGATAGAGACATAGTAAGTTAGATTTCAGGCACCATGCTAAGTGCTAGGGACACAAAAAGGGCATCAATCTGTTGGATGTATCCAACCACAGTAGGGAACTAGGTATCTCAAACTCAAACCAAGACATTCAAAACAGAATTCATTGGTTTCACCTAAAAAACTCATGCCTTTTCCTAACTTCCCTATTTTTGTTGAGGGTGCCACCCTTCCTGTTTGCAACCTTAGAGTGATCATTTGACCTTGCCCTCTCCTTCCCTACTCATATCCAGTCCATTGCCAGGCCTTGCCCATTCTCTCTCTGCAGTATCTCTTCTGTCCATCACCCTCTCTCCACTCACACGGCCACCACCCTACTAGTTCAAGCCTCCTAACTGATATTGCTTCACATCTCTTTCCTCTCCAGTCCATCCTCCTCCCAGCTGCCAAACTGGATTTCCCATGTGGTCCCTAAAGCTGAAGGAACAGCAAAGTCATATATAAGGAGGGGAGAAGAGAGGACATGGGCTGTAAGAGATTGAAAGCTTGCTCCTCTTCCCCCTCCCACCCCCACTCTCCACTAGGGCAGTGAGTTATTTGGATGACATATATCTAATAGAAGGGCATTTGCCTTACAAGGAAAGTCTAATCCACAACATGATACCATAAATCTTTCAGAGGACTGTGGAAGACCTTGAAGGACAACTAGTGATTCACAGGAATATCAGCATGTTGCCCAAACAGCAACCACGAGTTCAGATTCCTTCTAAGAGAAGTTTATGGGCTACTAGGAGTATCTTATTAATTTTTTTTATATCAGCTTTTGGGCTTCTGTGAATCCCTTGTACTTTCTACAAGTTATATGGGCTGAAATGAAAGGCTGTCCTCTACCTGATAAGTGTTTGTTACCTTGAGTGCTTTTATTGGAGCAGGGAATCTTTGTTACCCACATTTATGGTAATTTAGACACAAGCAATATCTAAGCTGTATTTGGAGACTTTCCCAGAGCAAACACATCGAAAGGAGAAAATGACCTTCTTAAGCCAGCTACCCAATATTGAGCCCAGACTTAATCTCCCTCAAACTGCTTTGTATTTGCTTGGTAATGTATTTTATATTGACTTATCTGTCCACATTGTCTCCCCTCACCACCAGTAGAATTTAATAAACTCCTCGATGGCAGAGTTTTATTTTTGTCTTTGTATACCCATCACCTAAAAACGTTGCACGTTACTATTCAGTCACTTTTCAGTCACGCCTGACTTACTCCACTTGGGGTTTTTCTGGCAGAGATACTTTTCCTTCTCCGGGTCATTTTATAAATGAGGAAATTGAGGCAAACAGGGTTAAGTGACTTGCTCAGGGTCACACAACTGGTAAGTATCTGGGGTCAGATTTGAATTCAGGAAGATGTCTTCCTGATCCCAGGCCTGCAGCTCTATCCACTTTGTCACTTTGTCACCCAGCTGTCCCTATCTTGCACATAGTAGGTGATTAATAAATGCTTACTAAATGAAGATAAAGACTTAAACCTTAACTCAATGTCTCTGCTGTAGAATAAGACAGCCATGTTCTTTTGTGGAGTGGGGAGCTAAGAAACAGCAGGCCCCACTTATCTCTGTACCTATCTCCCCCTCCTAGACCACCTAATGGGTCTGACATATGGCAGGTCCTCAGAAACTGGTAATCCAGCCTATACCCTTAGGTCATAACTCCATCATCTCCTCTCATGTCTGGTCTTTATTTTCCTCTTGAAAAGTCACCAGAGCCAGACAAACTTTGCTTGGTTACATTTATTAAGGTCCCTTCTTGGGTGTAGGCAGTTGTGACCGTGAGCAAGGGAACTCCTCTTTCTCAGCTTTGATAATCCCTTCTATAAAAACTCAGTGGTCTCAAAGGTCCCTTTCCTTGCCATCCTACATTCTAAGGACTCTTCCTAGATGGCATTGGTATTTTACCAGATCGTTTGAATCTACAAACTCTCCCCTTGCCTCATCCCTTCCCAATGGGCGGGAAGGATTGGATCATAGTTCTATGTAATAATTCTATTGCTATAGGATTTCTGTAGCAATGCCCTCCCAGCCTCATTTCCTGGTTTTCTCCTCTTCTCTTTCCTCACCCACAAACTACTGCAGAGCTCTCTAAATTGTGGCATCCTGGGTGGGAAATATTGCATACCAGATTGCTTGGTCTGCAATTGCTCGGCCACATCCCGAAGGAGGTTTGTTCATCAGAAACCAATCTGCTGTAACTCTGATTTTCTTACCACTACAGAGCAGGCAGAGTTCCACCTCCCCCTGTCACGGATGGCCTGCCCCAGAGAATCAGATGAGGGTATGGGGTTTGGCAAGGGATGCATGGCCAGTCCTTCTCCACACTCGCTGGCCACAGCTTCCAGCCACAAGCTGCAATGGTGAGTGACTGCCCCACTCTGTTCTTCTGTGTTCCCAAGGACAAAAGAGTATGTCCCTCCAAGGAACAAAGTATTTGCGTATGCTAAGCTGTACACGTAAATAACTCATATTTATACTGTGCATTACAAAGTGTTCTTGGATGTTCCCAGGGGATTGATGAAGAAACATGCTACCCACCTCCTGATGGAGAGGCCATGGGCTCAAATTGCAGAAAGAGACATTTTGGTGCATAGCCACAATGCGGATTCATTTTTCTGGGTTATGCTTATTTGCTATAATTAATAATAATAGAATATATATACATATATATAAAATACTGTTTCAAGATTTATAAAAGACACAATCTGGAGAGGTAGGTGCTATTATTAGCTACTTTTTACAGATGAGGAAACCGAGGCAAACTGAGATTAAGTAGGCAGCTAGGTGGCACAGTGGATATAGAGCCCATCCTGGAGTCACGAAGACCTGAGTTCAAATGTGACCTCAGACACTAACTGGCTGTGTGGCCTTGGGCAAGTCACTTAGCCCTGTTGGCCTCAGTTTCTTCATCTGTCAAATGAGCTGGAGAAGGAAATGGCAAACCACTCCAATATCTTTGCCAAGAAAACCCAAAATGGGGTCACGAAAGAGTCAGGAACAACGGAAATGACTGAACAACCACAAATAACTGATATCAACTGAAAAATAAAACAAAATAAAGCCATGAAAAAAATAAAACAGAGGTTAAGTGACCTGCCAAGGTCACTCACAGCTAATGAGTTCTGAAGTTGAGTATGAATTCAGGTCTTCTTGACCCCTGGCCTTGTGTGCTACCTACTGCTCCACTTGGCTGCCTTTTGATTTTTTAATAGAGAGGAGGTATCTAAGAATGAGGATAGGGATAGATATCAATAACACCCATCATGTATGTAACACTAAGTAAAACAAACCAAAAAAAAAAAGGGCAGTTCACAGGAGGAAAAATCTAGAGGTTTTTTAGGTGTCCACTATTTATTATTACACATAATATATGTTTTATATTATATTATGTTATATAATGTATTATTTTGTTATTGTAATATATTGTATTATCTTTAAATTTTTATTTTATTATTAATAAGTGTTAATTAATATAGCAAAAACAATCTTATGTTGCCATTGGAGAAGACCACATGCATCTAGAAGTCAAAACATTCTTTAAAATGCACACAACACTGAGAAGGAAGCACAACCAAGCTGGATGGCTTTAAGAGTAATGTGTGTGATTTATTATACACTTATTAAAAGACCAATAGGAAATAAAGCTTTGGGATTTCCTAGAGGATGCTCGTGTGGTCTGTTGGATACAAGGTGTCCCAAAAGTCTTAGTGCAGTTTTAAGCTCTCTTATTTGACCATCATGACAACCCTGGGAGGCAGGTGCTATTATTATCCCCATCTTACAGTTGAAGAAACTGAGGCAAACAGAGGTTAAGTGACTTTCCCAGGGACACACAGCCGGTGTCTAGGGTCAGATTTGAACTCAGGTCCTTCTGATTCCAGGTGCAAAAGCTCTATCACTGTCCCATCAGCTGTCCGTTAATAAGGTTATTTAATCAATACTTACTGACTTCTCATCTCCTGGTTTCACACAAATGGTAACCAGGTTTGTTTGTTGGTTTGTTCTGTTTCCCCTTGGTAAATGCATGAATTTATTAACTTTGATATAAATAGAATGATATTGTGAAAAAATTAATAATAGCGGCTAATAGAGTCAGTCAACAAGCATCTATTAAGTATCTACTATGTGCCGGGCACTGGGCTTTAAGTTTTGTGAAGCATGCTACATACATGATCAATATGAACCTCACCACAAGCCCTAAGAAGAAGGAAAAAATGGATGACATTATTCCCCTTTTTAAACAGAGGGAAATTGAAACCCCAGGGGCTAAATGACTGGCCCAGGGTCACACAGCCAGTGAAGCTCCCAGGGGGGGATTTCAATTCCGGCCATCTGAACTCCAAAACCAGGATACATCGTCTTCCCCATCAGAATGGCTGCTCGCTGAGGCCAGGGACTGCAAGGGCACTCGCTGCCTTCATGTCTCCATCACCTGGCACTACGCGGCATTTGTTGTCAGACCTAATGAACTAGGCTGTCCCTCAAACAGCTCTGTATTTGGAGTCATAACACTCTAGTATTCTAGTGCTGGATTCTAGTCCTGACTTGGAGACCCAGAAGGATAGAATAACTTGCTCCTAGAAAGGGACAATTTCTTCATATTCATAGATATAACTCACATAAACAAAGCTCTTTAGGGTCTCCAATAATTTTTAAAGAGTGCATGAAGGAATCCTGAGACCAAAAACTGTTACTAGGTCATCTCTAAGGTGCTTTACTATCCTAAATCCTATGAGCCTAGAAAGGAGGTGCTTCCCGAAAGGAAGGGAAGTCTGGGACCTAGTAAGCTCAGCTCAGCCTGTAGGAAAATATCCCATCAGGGACTTGAGCCAGAAAGGCTAATAATGTAAATTAAGAGAGGTTATAGAAAAACCTCATCAGCCTCCCCATGCCCACTCTTCCCCACATCCACCAAATGGTTCTTGTTCCAGCACTGCCTCCCAATCATGAGGAAAAATTACTTCCACATCTCTCCTCCTGCATGCCACAAATAATTAGCATCAGCAGTGAAGCTGGCTGTTCCCGCGGCGCCCATAGGCATCTGTTAACACACTGATGCTCCCCCCTGTAATTCCTCTCTGTGCCCTTCCAAACCTCTCCCCCTCCCACTTCCCCTTTCCGGTCACAAGTGAAACCACAACATTAGTAACCCTGCCTGTGGGGTCCAGCTTGGGCTGAGCATTTGCATAATGATGCTGCCAGATCCTTGTCCTAACCGGGACACTGTGGCAACCTTTCAGTTAGAGGCCATTAAAAGATGTAATTAAAAATACACCCCATGTTGTTTCCCGGCTCTTTTGTTTTGAAACCACAAGAAGAGCTTTCATTTCAGTTTCTGTCAGATGATGACTAGCTCAGCTTAGTAGCTCCTAACAAAAGAAACCTGCGTATTGCTTTCTGCCCGGGTGATAATTACCTTTGCTTCAGAACTGGGGTGCTATGTGGCCGTTCTTGTTTGTGGCTGTGAAATGATTGTCATCCCAATGGCTGGACTAAATGCAGTCTGCGTTAAATTGAAAATCCAACAAATTGAAAGGAATTCAGAGAAAACCCAAGAGGGTCTAGTTTAAGCCTGCCCTGAACATCTGCAAAGGAAGCTCTTGTGGGAGATATCGTGTCAAGGTTCCATGACCCCTGACTGCCAAGGACCCCCAAACACACGTGCCCCCAGAGGGGATCCAAAGGTACACTCAAGGAAATGGCTGCCGTTGAACTCAGGACCACAGTGATTCACATCCAAACCTTTAAGTATTTTCCATGGTTTCAACCCAACTCCTCTTTATTATGAGTTCCATGGGTGGGTTTGATGCTGTACCGAGTGAGCCACTTACCAGCACTAGGGCTTGAAATAGGCAACCACTACATGAGGAATAACTTCTGGAGGCTGCATAATGTAGCGGGAGGGGTACTGAGCCATCATTTGGGGGAGCAGCTGAACAAACTACAGCGTGAAAACATAATGGGCTATGACCAAGCTTGTAAGAAATGACAAGGGGGACAGTTTCAGAGAAACCTGGGAAAATCCGTATGAATGGATAGATGCCAAGTGAAGTTAGCAGAACCAGTACAATTTATACAACAACTACACTGAAAAGAAACAGTTTTGAAAGACTTAAGAACTCTGATGAACACCATGATCAACCGTGAATCTGGAGGACCAAAAACAAAGTATGCTTCCCACCTCTTGTCTGTGACATGATGGACACAGGCAGGGTACAGATCGAGACACACATTTTAGGGCTTGGCCATTGTGGGAATTTGTTCTGCCTGAATCTGCACATTTGTTATGAGAACTTTCTTTTCTTTTCTTTCCTCCCAACTTAGGAGATGGGGAAGAAGAGAGGTACAGACAGAGTAATTTAAAAAAAAAATAAGGAAAGTAAAAGAAAGGAGAATCATTGAACCATTTTTAAAATCACAGAAGAGAACAGAAGAAAGGCCAGAAAGAATCCCAGACAAGCAGGATGGCTTTGAAAGTTACTGATAAAATGTTATATATCTTAAAAGAAAAACAAACTGTACATACAGGCATCTGTGGTTTCATGTAAAGTCCTCTGTGAAAATGCCTATTTTATTTGGTATTTGTTAGGGTCAAAATAACAAAAAAAATTAAAGGTAGCATTTGAACTGAGTTTTGAAGGGAACCAGGGGTTCTAAGAGGTCAAGGTGAGTACAAAGAATCCCTTGGTCTGGGGCCAGAGGACCCAAACAGGAGTCCCAACTCTGCTTCCCACTACTTGTATGATCTTGGAAAAGTCCCATCCCATACCTGGATCTCAATTTCCTTATCTCTAAGATGAGGGAATTAGACTTTGTTATTGTTGTTCAGTCCTTTTTAGTTGTGTCTAATGCTTTGTGACCCCATTTGGGGTTTTCTTGGCAGAGATACTGGAATGGTTTGCAATTTCCTTCTCCAGCTCATTTGACAGAGGAGGAAACTGAGGAAAACAGAGTTACATGACTTGCCCTGTTAAGTGACAGCATTACACATCTAGTAAGCGTCTGTGGTTAGATTTGAACTCATGAAGATGAGTCTTCCCTGACTAAAAGCCCAATCTTCTATCCACTGCACCACCTAGCTGCCCCTTGTGGGTTAGACTATCAGGGGAGGGGAACCTGCAGCCTCGAGGCCACATGTGGCCCTCTAGGTCCTCAAGTGCAGCCCTCTGACTGAATCCAAACTTCACAGAACAAATCCCCTTAATAAAAGGATTTATTCTGTAAAACTTGGACTCAGTCAAAAGGGCCTTTCCAAATTTAAATCCTTATGCTGCTATGAATCTATAAACCTTAAATGGCGGGTCCCTATTTAACCGCAGGCCACATCTCCACTATCTCCCTGGCTGGGTCTCACTACTTAACTTCCCCATACCGCTCCCAGCCAAGAGTTTTCAAACACAATAGCCACCATGCTCCCATGTTTTACTCCCACCATGTAGCATGAATGACTTGATAAACACAACTAGATCCTATGTCTATCGTGCTCCTGTCTTATTCCCAGGGAGGAATTAAGATAGTCCTGAGCAAAAGGAGCTGTAATAATACTGTGGTATCCTTTGCCTTTCAATCAATCAACAAAACTTATTGACATCTACTAAGTGTCTAGCATTGTTGGGAGTTACATTAGTAGGATACAGTCCCTGCCATCATGGGAATTCAAATTCTGGCTAGAGAAAAAGTATATACAGGTGAAGCATCTGAACAATAATATATAATTAAGGATTCAATAAGGGTGGTACAGAAGTTCACTGAAGGGTAAGATCAACCAGGGCTGGAGCAATTAATGAAAGATTCATCCAAGACTCAATACAATAGTAGAAGGCTTGACCTGGCAGTTGGGGAAACCTGGGTTTGAGTCCAGATCCTGCTATACTTACTAGCCATGTGACCTTGGGCAAGACAATTTTGGATCTCAGTTTCCTCATCTGTAAAATGGGGATAATAGTATTTGCACTCCCTATGGGCAAGTCTACCAGGTTCCCCTTTAACCATGACTAAAAATAACAGCTTGGAACCTTGTTCTCTAACTCAAAGAGAAAGCCTGGACCGTCAAGTAGAGCAGTCTCATGGGAAATAAATCTAGTCTTAATTTCAGGTTCTGACACCCAATCCTGGCCTTGGACAAGCCATTCAAACTCCCTAGGGCTTCATTTTCCTCCTCTCTAAAATGAGAATGGGGCAGATAGGTGGTGTAGACATTAAAGCATTGGGCCTGGAGTCAGGAAGACTTGTCAAATGCAGCCTCAGACAGTTACTAGTTGTGTGACTCTGGGCAAGTCATTTAACCCTGTTTGCCTCAGTTTCCTTATCTGTAAAATGAGTTGGAAAAGGAAATGGCGTACTGCTCCAGTATCACTGCCAAGAAGACCCCAAATGAGGCCACAAAGAGTCAGACATGACTGCGCCAAGCAAACAACCACAAAAATTAGCGGTCTTTTTGATTAGAAGGCTCACAGGTTTTTTTTCTCATCCTAAATAGATGATTCTAGGCTCCCTGGTTTACTTTCTCTTAAAATCAGCTGCCATAAACTATCCAAAAATGGCCTTTTTCACCTAATCGTTGTTGACTTCCCTAAACTACCATTCTCCACACTTCGCTTATAAACAAAGATTATTTTTTATGTTATATGTCAGATGCAGAGGGGCCCCCAGAACATAAAATTCCAGAGTTGAATGGGATCTTGGAAATTACCCGGCCCATTCTCCTCATCTGAAAAATTCAGGTTATATGGCGAAGGGAATTATAGACAAAAACAAAAAAACCAGTGCCTGCTCTGCTCCCAAAATGGCTGGGGTCTAATTCTTTGAAATCCACCAACTTCTCAGAAGTTGCCCTGACACGGGATTGAACTACTCAAAAGTGACTTCACATGTAATCATAAGCATCTGGTTATTCATTTCCCATCCCACAACTGTTCTGTTTATCATAGGGCACTCCTGAGAAAACCATCATGCCCTCTGGTTTAATAGCAATGAGGTGAAATCTGAGGGGCGGCTGTTATTATCATTCATAAAGAGAAGCTTGAAAATTAACCCAACATTGAGGGTTTGCTCCAAAGCACAGGACTCCCTTGGGGGAGGAGGGGGAGGGGCAGCTGTGCGTATAATCACAAAATTGTAGATTGGAATTTGGAGGAGCATCAGGAGCCATCTAGGTGAAGGGTTAACTTTTTTCGTCCTGGACTCCTTTGGCAGTCTGGCAAAACCTACGAACCCCTCCTCAGAATCATGTTTTTCAATACATAGAATTACAAAGGAAATCAAATAGATTGAAATGATTATCAAAATATTTTTAAAAATAAGTTCATGAAGGGCAGCTAGGTGGTACAGTGGATAAGAGCACAGGCCTCGGAGTCAGGAGAACCTGATTTTAAATCTAGCCTCAGACATGTATTAGCTGTGTGACCCTAGGCAAGTCACTTAACCCCTAATGCTCCCCATCCCCCAATAAAGTTCATGAACCTCAGGTGAAAAACCCATGATCCGGTCTAATCCTATCAATTTATGGATGTGGAAAGTGAAGGCCACAGTGATTGTCCAGGGTCACATAGGTATGATGGGTCCGAACTTGGGTCCTTTGACTCTGAATCTGGTGTTCTTTGCACAACATCACACAGTTTCTTAAATAAGGGCATGAGTAATGGGCGAGGAACAGCTGGACCCAACTGGAGTCTCAAGTGACTTGCCCTTCCATCTCCCTCTGGGGAGCTCAGAGGAGCATAGCATATGTTCATCCTGCTAGCATAGCCTTGGTGAGAAGAGAGTCACATTCTCCCCACAATCCTATTTGTCTGCTCCACTGTGTTTAAGGAAATGTCCACTGTATTGGGTATTTAAGTTCATGATTAAGATTTTTTTTTTTTAAAGAAAGAGGTTCTTGATTGATAATGAATTCAGGCTGGCTCACCCACTCAGGAGCCAGACCTTAGCCTCAGAAAGCCTAAGCCAATCTGGAGGGGGTGCGAGAGACTTGCCCACAGAGTTTCCAGGGACAGTAAATGCTATGGGAGCAGGGCAAGGTGATGGGGGTTTGGGCAAAGCTGCATTCAGGCTCTGATTTTGGCGCATCTGGGGCTCCACAAAGGTCTAGTTTGAAAACCTGTGATCCGAGGGTGTCTGTATCCCTGAAAAGTCATGGAATCACAGAATCAGAATGGGAAGAGATCATCTAATGCAGGCCTCTCATTTCAAAGATGAGGAAACTGGGACAGAGAGAGGTTAAGTAGCTTGCCCAAGGTCACATAGAGGAGACTTTGAACCCTAGTTCAACTGTACTATGATGGAGATCTAGAGGCAGCTAGGTGGCACAGCGGGCTCGGAGTCAGGAAGACCCAAGTTCAAATCTGATTTCAGACACTTACAAGGTGTATGATACTAAGTCACTTAAGTGCTATCTGCCTCAGTTTACCCAACTGTAAAATGAGACTAATAACAGCACCTATCTCCCAGTGTTGTTGTGAGAATTATAGGAGATATTTGTGAAGGTGCTAAACATAGTGCCTAGCACATAGTAGGCATTTAATAAATGCTTATCTCCTTTCTCCTTTCTTTCCAGGTCAAATGCTTAACCCAAAAGGTAGGATAGTCTTATATTCTCCTGCTGGCTCCTCACTGTCTAGAAGTTTAAAGCCAAGTCTCTTAGCCAGATCAAGGCCTTCCCCAATATGAACCTGTCTGGCAGCCTAGTATAATGGGAAGAGCAGGAAACCTAGATTGGAGAACCAGTTTCAACAACTACCTGCATGACCATGGGCAGGTCCCTTAACCTGTGGTTCAGTGTCATGAACAACAAAAGGACAATAAAAATACTTATATTCCCCACTTCTGCTTGAACAAGAATTAGGATTTATAGTGATCCTCTTGCTTAACTCTTCTGAATATGTATCCTACAGGCTTACCAGTCCCTTAGCAACCTTCAGAAAGGTCCTGCAAGCCCTTGGTTCCACAGTTCTCAGCAGCCAGCTTTGTCCAATCTTAAACCCTCTTCTCAGTCTCCTCCCACTGTAGATTTTCCTGCACTTCCAGTCCCTTAGAATAATAATTCACATCCTATACTCTTCCTGCTCAGCAGGTTCTTGAGGTTGAGTCCAGAGAGACTCAGAGAGAAAATGGTATAACCCAATTCATTACTTCAACCTCCAAGGCAATAGGAAAGGCAGCATCTTTGTGTTTCTCCCTAGTTAGACCATACGAGGTAAGGAGTGATGTGTGTAGCTCCTGGCTCAGCAGGCTATCATGCTGAAATTGTACTGGCTTTCTCTTTCATTGCTCTTGGAGGTGGCTTTCTGGAAAATAAGGTGATACTAGTGGGAAGGAGGGGAGGAAGGAAGCATCCTTTCCTACTTGGATATAATAACAGGGTAAACCCATCTAGAGGTCCCACTTCCCATATGGTACATGGGTACACGGACTCAGTCACCTGAGTTGTACCATAAGTCTCTCACGGCCTTTCCTCTCCTTTTATGCTTCCTTTCCTCTAGTATTAACCTTATAAATATCAAAAAGTCTAAGAAGGCCTTCAGTAAGAAAGGTAGAGTCTACTGGAGCATCAGTGGTTACAGTAACCATAGCATGACGGAGCTTCGAACATAGAAAATGTCAGCATTAGGGAGAGAGGCCCTTGGAGAAAAGAAGACCCCATTTATCTTCTTGACTGAACAACGCCAGCACAGAGGTGAAATATAAAAGTCCAGACACTGTGCTCCAAAGAGCCGTGAGTGTTAGCCTCCCAACTTGCTGGATTCTGTTCTTTGATTCTGTGAGAATAAACTACCTATCCCATTTCTAAAACAAAACAAAAGTCCTTCTCCATTCCTTTGGTTGTGAAAGAAAAGACAATATTGTAAATAGATAAGGTTAAGAGCAACCAGACCCATATTCTCTCTGTGATATGTGACCGGGGAATCAATTTCTCCTCTCTGGGCCTCAATTGCCTCCCCTATCAAAGGAGAGGATTGGGCTAGATGGTTCCTAGGGTGCTTGACAGCTCTTAGTCCTACGGTCCTATGCTCACCAGAAATGAAGGTGGTGTTGTTAGAGTTCATTATTCTTCTAGACTTGCAGCAGCAGACTGAGAGCAGGACTTGCTTTGCTTACCTTGAATAAGGAAACACACATTCAAGGCTTTCACACAACTGAAATAGCCACCATCTGGAAGCATTTTGCTTTGGGTCAATTGGTATAAATCTGATTTCCTCCGGTTTACTATCAGTCATTCCTCTGCCTGTGTTAAGAGACTAAAGACATACTAAGCTCTAGACAAAGGGAAGGGACAGACAGCTATAGGCAGACACTGGTAAGGGTTCAGAAGATAGCTGCAGATTGGCAGTGGGCATGTTGATGGAGGGGGTGGCAAAAGACATTCTCCAGGCTCAGCCAATTGGATTCAAGAACAATACTCATTTCCACAAAGTTCATCCTGGGAAGGAAGCAGATATTCAAGGCTGGAGTAGAACACATGGTATAAAATTACCCACTTTGTGACAACCCAAGATAGATTCAGGGTTGGAAACAGCCTTAGGCATCATCTAGTCAACCCCCCCCCCCCCTTATTTTAGTCATGAGGAAGCTGAGGCCAAAGGGGTTAAGTGATGTGCTTAATGTCACACAGGCAAGTCAGAGGCAGGGCCAGGATTCAAACCCATGTCCATTGATTTACAATCCAATGATCTTTTCATTGTGCAGCACAGTCTATGGTCTTTCCTTTCCCCATCTGCTAACTCTGTACAAGCTCCTCATATCCCACCATAGAGCCAGAGATTGGAAGAACCTTTTAAGTGGTCTAATGTGACTGCTTTCTCTCTGTGATTATCTCCAATTTATCCTGTAGATGGCATGTTTAAACCTAGTTGTCTGCCCCTTCTCGCACCCATTAAACCGTTGAGTTCCTTGACTATCAGAACTGTCTTTTGCCATTCTTTGTAACCCCAGCATTTAGCAGGGTACCTAGTAGGCACTCAATAAACACTTGTAAACTTAACCTAATTAAACCTCCCCCTTTTATAGAGACCTAGAGAGACTGGCCTCAAAAACAGTGAGGGACAACCTGTGACTTGAACCCAGGTTTTCTGACTGCCATCTCAGTGTTATCCCATCCCTACTTGCAGCTTCCAGACCAAGCAGGATGCATCATCAGCTAAATACGGTAATTCTGTCCTGATCTCTATCTACTCGTTCCTGATGCAGAAGATAGCAAGAATTAATCTCGTTACATGTGAGTAGTCAGTCAAAAAAAAAAAAAGGTGACATTTAATACCTGCTGTGTACCTGAGCCCTTCGCTAAGCACAAATACATGCAGAAATACAATTCCTGTTCAAGGAGTTCACAGTCTGATGGGGAGATGGTATATAAAACAGTCTGTATGAGCAAGCTATATCCACGATAAATTGGCAACAATCAACAGAAGGTAGGAACTAGAATTAAACACAGCTGTGTGTGTATCCACCATATTGACAAGAAAAGATTAAACCTAACTTTTTCAAAAAAAAATGGTTTTATCACTATCCATTCTTCTCATCCCTGCCTTGTTTCCTTCACCCCACCACATCTCTCTAAATAAGGAGAGCAGAGGGAGGTGAAAAGGAAGTTACAAAAGAAAGGGCATATTTGGATAGGCAAGTGAAAAGAAAGGGTCTACAATGACATTTTAAAAAAAAAAAAAGACTAAAATGCTTCAGGATTCTGACCAATGCAGAAACCAATCATGACTTCTGAGGACCTACAGAGATGTGTGCCTTCCCCCTTTTGGCAGAGAAGTGGTAGGTTATAGGTACAGAACGAGGTATCCATTTTTGCACAGGATGATGACATGTCCATTTGTTTTACTTGACAATAGTTCTTTACAAGAGAGGGTTCAATGTGGGTGAGGGAAGTCATTGCAACTTGAAAATGGAGTTGGTGTCTTTTTTAAACCATCAATATAACTGAAAAGGGGTGGTCCATTCCACTCCAAAAATAAATAGCTGAACTTCTTCATTGAATCAATCCCCCCACTCTCCCAAGGAGTATAACCAAAGAGATGTTAGATATCATTACCTTTATCAGGTTAGAGCACTCCTTTGATTGTGATATATAATCATAGGTGTAAACAATTCCTAGACACCTTTTCTGAATCCATCAGAAGCACAAACTAGGTGTAGAAAAACATCCTGAATCAATCTAGAAGGAGGGAAATGCTTCAAGCCACTGCATAAAATGAGATGAGGCTAAAAGGGAGTGTTTTGAGACCGGATGAAGAAAACCAGTCACGCCTTGTGGGGCTAAAATAAAAACAATGAGCCAGTTTGGAATCTAGGATTTCCAGTATCAAGCCAATCTAGTGATAAAAGAGCTTCAGAGAAGACCCTGAGAAGGACTACCCCACCCTGCCCTTTTGACCAGAGAAAGATCTTCCAAATTTCCCAAGATCAGAATTTGAATGTCCACTCATCAATGGTAAGTGTCCCCAAAACAGCAGTGGCTAACCACAACGTTCAGGCCCTCTACAACGGCCGCAAACCTAGGACCACAGTGACGAGCTATGTCGCTGTTGCTCATCCGTCCAGTTGTGTCCGACTCTTCATGACCTCGTGAATCATAGCACGCCAGGCCCTTCTATCCTGCACTGTCTCCCAAAGTCTATCCAAGGTCATGTTCATTGCTTCCGTGACACTATCTATCCATCTCATTCTCAGCCATCCCCTATACCTCAGGGGAAATTCATAAGGACTTTGGGGAGAGAAAAGAGGATTTTTATCCAACCGAGAGCAGCGAATTACTCCTTCACCACATGTACTCTTTGCCCACTTTCTCCTGACTACGTACTTGTAAAAGGATTATGTCCCAGGCTTTTTGAGAGAATGGTTGGGGAGATGCTTACTCTACCATCTCAGGAAATACCCCTTCCTAAAAGTTAATTTATATTAATCAGTTAAATGATATTGAGGAGGATAGCAACTAGTTAAACGATGCTGGGGAACGTACTCGATGGGGATCCGTGAGTGACACTCAGGATTGTCCCCAAGAACCCTCAGAAAAGTACTCAGCCACCTCTGGGGCCTCAGACCACCAAAGGACGTGGGAATTGGTTAATTGTTACCCTAAAAGGCCTAGTAAACAGGTTTTTTTTTGTTTTAAAGATTGTGGTTTTGTTCTTGACTAGAGAGGAAGCAAGCTTACCCGCTCGGAATCCAAGTATTTCTATCCTAGAACCTGAGAAAAGAAGAATATTTTGACTTTAGACTCTTCACAAAAAGATAGGAGTCTACGTAAAGATAATATAGGTGACTATTCCTGGCCTTTTATTTTAAAAAAAAATGCTTAAACAGGCCTCCTAGTCACTGGCCTGCCTCTCTCCTGCCATTTATCTGTCTCTACTAGGGTTAGTTCCAGAGTTCATCCTATTTGGTTTTGGCTCTTTTTTGGAGGCAATATTGGTTAAGTGACTTGCCCATAGTCACACAGCTAGTGTCTGAGGGCAGATTTGCACTCAGGTCTTACTGACTCCAGGGCCAGTACTCTATTCACTGTGCCCCCTAGCTGCCCCTTTGGTTTCTTTTTGACCAGCTTGAATGAAGAAACAAGTCACCAGGACCTCCCAAGAAACAACTTATCCAAAAAGGGGACATCTCCATTTTAGAATGAGGTCATCTCTCCTCAACAGGCTATTATACTTCTTATGAAACAAAAGTGGAAGGATGGTATGAATGTCAGTAAAAAAAACCCCACTGCAAATGGGTGAAGGTCACATTTATCCACCAAGCAAATAAATACTGATACATGGATGCAATGGCAAAACACTGCAGCATCTTTGCCAAGAAAACTCTAAAAGGGATCAAAGAGTTGGACACGACTGAACAACAACATGGAAAATAAAAGAAGTCATCCTCAAAAGCTTGGTTCTCGGGAAACAATGGGATCCTAGCTAGTGACAAAAGTATAGCTTCTGTAGCTGTACAGCTCAGACTGGATGCAAATGTCTTCTCAGATAATTTGATTTTCCTGTTTGCAAACCAGCCAGGCTCTACAAGGAGTCCCAACTTGAAAAAAAAAGCCTCAGACCAGCTAGACCTGCATTTTCCTGATTGATTATCTATCTATCTACCTTTCTATCCTTCTGTCTATCTCTCTATCCATCCATCCATCTATCCATCCATCCTTCTTTCTGTCTCTATCCATCCCTTTATCTATCTATCCATGCATCCTTCTTTCTATCTATCTCTATCCAGCCATCTCTTTATCTATCTATCCATGCATCCTTCTTTCTGTCTATCTATCTCTATCCATCCATCTCTTTATCTATCTATCTGATATGTAGATAGATATATCCAGGTTCTTGAGAAGGAATAAGAGCATCACCCTGGGAGTCAGAAGCTCTGAGTTCTAATATCAATCCTTCCACTAGCTAGCTTTGTGATATTGGGCAAGTGATGATTTCTCTCTGGGTCTCAGGCTGCTTATATGAAAAAAGGAGAGACTTGGACCTCAAGGGACTACTAATTGCTGTTCCCTCTGAAATTACATTCATTTTCTCTAGATAAATCTTGTATGTATTCAGTTATTTATATGTTGTTTTTCCCACTAGAATATTCCTTAATAATTTGTCATTCAGTCATTTTTCAGTCATGTCTGACTTTTTGTGACCCCCATTTAGGATTCTCTTGGCAAAGATGCCAGAGTGGTTTGCCATTTCCTTCTCCAGCTCATTTTACAGATGAGGCAAACAGGGTTAAGTGATTCACTCAAGGTCACACAGCAAGCAAGTGTCTGAGGCCAGATTTGAACTCACAAGATGAGTCTTTCTGACTCAAGGTCTGGTACTGTGTACCACCTACCTGCCCTTTTTCTTAATAGCTGGCATTTATACAGCTTTTTAAGGTTTGCAAAGTACTTTATAAATATCTCACTTGATCCTCACAACAAACCTGGGAGGTAGGTGCAATTATCAACCTCATTTTATAGGTGAAGAAACTGAGGCAGAGGTTGCCCAGGGTCACACAGCTAGAGAGTGTTTGAAGTTGGGTCTTCCCAATACCCAGTCCAGTACTCAGTCTTTTGTGCCACCTAGCTGCCTTCAGAGCAGCCTTTCTTCGAATCCCTAATGACAGTTCATGACACATACTAAACACTTAATAAATATCTATTTACTGACTTCCAGTTTCAAGTTTCTATGATTAGAGAGGCTTCTTACTGAGCAGATCAAGTACTGTGGAGCTGGTAAGGTGCATCCCCATAAAGCCCTCTCTGACCACCACAGGCCCCAGGTATCTCCCTTGCCTCTAAACCCCTACAACACCGATTATCTGTCCCATGTTCTGGTTTCTTCCTAGGAACAGGCTTCCTCTAAACCCTTCTGTTTTGTAGAAATTGAAATCTCTAACTCCTGAGGCAAGCTCTGGCATTCTTAGTAGTTTAAAAAGCCCTGTTGGAATCTTTGCTTCCTCAAATATCTATTCCCTGTGGGTTAACTGAACTCAGACTCAGAGAGATTCCCTAAGGGTTTGTAGGTGGAAAAATACCAATAATAAGGGCTAATTATAACATATTAGGACAGCTAGGATTCACAGTGGGCCTGGAGTAAAGAAAACCTGAGTTCAAAACCTACCTGAGGCCCTTATTAGTTCTATGACCCTGGGCAAGTCACTTAGCCTCTGTTTTTTTCATTTATAAAAATGGATATAGGAACGACACTCACCTCCCAGGGTTGTTGGTGAGGATCAAATGAAGATGATATTTATCAAGCGTTTTGTAAACTTTAGAGAGCTAAAATAAATGCTAGATATTAATATATTTCAAAACCTATCACTGCATTTCAGAGGAAACATTTTTAAATGGTAATTAGATTTCCCCCCCATAACTTCCCATGTTGGTATTATTTTATACATAATATAGTATAATATTACTACATTATATTCTATTATATTACATTCTAATATATTCTATTATATTACATTATATATTTTCAGATTTCACAAAACCCCACTGCTTCACATAGTATTCTCACGGTTTTGGGACCTGGTATGAGCTACTTGGACCAAAAATTATAAAGCAAATCAGGACCACCTTCTTAGGCAGAGGGAGACAGAGAGAGACTGGGAGGAGGGAGGGATGGTGAACCTGGGGTGATGGGAAAAAATACCATGCTTGAAGTTGGAACACTTAGCCTCATGTCTATTCTCTGCTGCATACTAGCCATATTCAAGTGGCTCAGACTGGGACTCAATTTCTTCATTTGTAACATAGGGTTAATACTACCTGTATTGTCTACCTCCCATGAGAAGTCATGGCTCAAAGGGAATAATATGCCTAAAGTGTTTTGTGACCATGACGTGCCAATAAATTCTTAACAATGGTAGCGATGATAATAACACCAATAGGAAGATGCACTAAGAGTATAAATAGATGCATTTTACCAGTGATGACTGGTCCCCATTCCCCTCCAAATGATTTCTTTGCATTCATTTCATATATGTTTTTATTTGCTATATATTTGTCTGAGGAGACTGTAAGCTCCCTGAAGGCAGGGCTTTTTTTAAAAATTTATGTCCCTAGTAGACTTGCATAGCACCTAGCACACAGGAGCTTAATAAATCATTTCTGAATTCATTTACTGAACACAAGTCAGGCAGCAAGAGTGAAGGATACAAGATAGCAAGGCCAAGGTCTGGGAAACATTAAAAGAACGTAAAAGCTTCCAGCCCATTGGGTGGTTCCTGTGTGGGAAATTTTACTGCATAAGTATAAAAATATATGGGGTAATCTTACATCAATGAGTATAATACGGGACAATGTCTGGCACACAGTAGGTGCTTAATAAATGCCCACGAAAATGATTGGAAGAGAAGATAATTATGCAGAGGACCAGAGATCATCCAATCAGATCTAGGGCAGGAAGGGACCTCATCAGGTATCTAGTCCAACACTTTTTTAGAGATGAAGAAACCAAGGCCCAAAGAAATGAAATGATTTCTCCAAGGTCACACAAGTCCTATCAGAGACAGGATTTGAACTTGAGTCCTCTGACTCCACTTGGAGAATCATCTGCGCCTATCTAGTCAAAATGATCATGGAGAGGAACATGGCAAAGGGGCTGTTGGGAGTCCGGCTGGTTAATTTCCCTTCAGGATTTCTAAAGAAAGGACAAAGCAGATCAGATGTTTTTGTTAGTCTGTGAATCAGGGACCCAATTAACCCAGGCAGGGCGGAGCAGAGTGAACCCTTTGCAAAGTGTCTGAAGGCAAACACTCATTCATCTGGGTGAGGCAAGCCAGAGGTGAGTAGGAGGACCTGTACAGGACCTGGTCTCTCTCTTCTGACATTTAACCCTCAGTCTTTGGGGAGGGGCAAGCCTCAGAGAGACGGAAACAAGGCCAGGCTTTCTTTGTTCTTACCCAGAACCATCAGGTTCTCATAAAGGTCACTCAGTGCCTGGAGGAAAGGACAGCAAGATGATAAAACTGACAAATATTGCGAAACCTAAAGAGAGAGATATATATGCTGCAGTGAAAAACATCTGTGCACCAGCTGATTCTGCTCTGGAGTGACCACCTCCCTTTTCTGGCCAAACCTTTTACTGGCCGATTCTACACTACAGGCCTAAGAACCCAGGATGCTGGAGCTGAGAGGGAGGTTTAGAATCAACAGTATCAGAGCTGGAGGGGGCGTTAGGACATACTAACATGCCTGGGACCAGAGCACAAAGTGGAATATAGACTGTGCTCTATGGGAACCGAGCTAACCTATGACCCTAATCCCCTTCTCCACCCAAGAGACTGAGGTGGTCCAAGAGAAGGAGGATCATGCCTTTGATCCATTGGGGAGGTAAATTTGGATATTTGTGATTATACCTTTTGAATAAATATTCCTTTGTAAAAGTTTTTAAAAGTGCTAAAACATTTCTTCAAGGTTTACAAAGCATTTTTGTGGCAAGTAAAAAATGTATAGCAAATAAAAATGTATATGAAATGAATACAACTCCATCATTTTAAAGGTAGGGAAAGAGCCTCAGAGAGGGGGTGCTGTCTTGCCTAAGGTCGCACAGCAAGCACTTAGCAGAGCTAAGACCATAGTCTAAGGTTTCTGCATCCTGGGCTAATGCTCCATTCTACCAGCCTTGACATAATCATGCAAAATAGGAAAAGAGTCTCTTGTCCCCTGGTATGCCACATCCTCTCCTCCTCCTTGGCCTTCCCCCCCGCCACCCCCAAAATGAGCCAGGAACACATTACTGCTTCAATATTGTAGCTCATCCTTTTCCCTAAGGGAGACATTAGCTTCCAAACAAGAAAAGAACAGCTTTCTTGGCCCTAATCCACACACTGAGTCAGCCGTGCACACTTTCTCCCAGTTAGCTTCTTCCCTCTCTCTTGCTCCCTTGTATTTAATCAGTGACCAGTTTTTGTTGATTCTACCTCCCTAACTTCCCTCACATCAGATCCTCTCCACTCGCTGGGCTACCGCCCTCGTTCTGTCCCTCTTCACATCTCCCCTGTACAGTTAAACCACCATATTATTATTATACCATACAGAATTATTATATCACATATACTGTATAGTTTCATTGATCCAGACAACTTTCAGAATGGAAAAATCTCTCTACCAATGCAGGTTGGCATTTTCTCTACAATTTAGAGCACTGAGAGGTTTAGTGATTTGCACACGGCCAGTGTGTCACTGGGGGGACTTGAAACAGGTCTTCCTGGTTCCGAAATCAGCACTATCCACTGGCCCATGCTGCTTCTATTATAACTGGCCTCCGTTTTTTCATTCACTTTACCACCAGAACCCTCCAAAAGAATCTTCCTGAGGCACAGAGCTGACGTCGTTATTCCCCACCTCAAAACACTTACAACAACTCCCTGGTCTTTATTCGGGGTGTCCCAAAAGCCTCAGTACCATTTAAAGCTATTAAACTTTAAAGCTTTAAGCTGAAACCTTTAAGGTATTAAACCTTAAACTGGCACTAGCACTTCTGGGACATCCTGTATGGACCAAGACAAACGTGTTAGCCTGGGATTTAAGGCCCTCAGCAGCCCACCTCCCAGACTTATTGCCTATTACTCCTCCTTGCAAACACTACGATCCCCAGTCAAAGTGAACAATGAGCTGTTCCCTGAGCACTGCCCTGCCTCCCCTGCCTCTGGGACACCTGGTCCCAATGCCAGAAATGCACTCCCTTTTCATCTTTGGCTCCCAGAATGCTTATCTTCCTCCTTCCAGGCTCAGCTCAGGTACCAAGGCCTCTGTGAAGCCTTCTCTAGCCTCTCTAGTTGTCTGGGCTCCCTCTCTCCATCTCCAGTTTACCTCATACTTAACTTATCTGTGGGCACCTTTCTAGGACAAAACTCCTTCCGTAGTAGAATCCAAGCTGTATCTCCGGTACTTAGCCAATGGGAGGTGCTTATAAGTGTTTGTTGAACTGAAATGAGTTCAAGGCTGCCTGGATTCAAGTCAATTAAGTATTTATTAAGTATCTACTATGTGCTAAGCACCAGAGATAAAAACGCAAAATGAAACAGTCCCTGCTTACATTCTATTAGGGGGAACAACATGTGCATTAATATGAAATCTATGCAAAGTCATTTTTGGTGGGAGGGCACAGATCTAGTAAAAAGCATAGTTTATTAAAATTATTATCATAGTTTATTAAAACCATTAATAACTATTATTAAAACATATTAAAGCATATTTTATTAAAATTCCAGAAGGCACGATAGAAGGATTGGGAGAGAGACAGTAGACATGTGGGGCTGATGTGAATAGGTGTGCTGGTCAGGGAAGTCTTTGGCCTAGCTAACTGCTAACTCTGAAACACAAGGATCCTGAGCACAGTCATAGGGCAGGAGATTTTCATGAATTTCACATAACAGAGGTTCCCTGGGAAAACAACAGAAAAGGGAAAGTAGAAGTAGGGTTATGTCAGCAGAGCAAATGCCCAGTCCCTGGTTCTGCTTGACTGTTAAGTGAAGTCCTTGGTCCAGGCATTTGAGCTATTTATTACAATAGTATCCCATCCTCTAAAGCAGGGATGTCCAAAATGCAGCCCACTGGCTTCATGCGGCCCACAGTGTGATTTATGCAGCCTGTCTACAAGCACAGAAATTTACATAAATGTTTTAGTAAACGAAGCTGACCTACCATAGAGCTCTCACTAAAATGGCAAATCAAAATATATTGTCTATTGTTTCAATAAAAACCTAAGGTTGGACAGCCCTGCTCTAAAAGCTATCCTCTATACTACTGCCAGAATAATCTTTCAAAAACAAATGTTTTAAGAAGTCACTTTCTTGCTCAAGAACCTACAATGGTTCCCTATCACCTACTGGGTCAAAACCATACCACTGAACCTGACATTTAAGGGCCTCTAGCCAAATGATGCCATCTTACTCTGTCTTCTCCAGAAGGGGCCTTCTGTTCTAACTAGACCCCTCTCCTTACTGTCACTCCGAGTATGTCATACCAGTGTTTTCACCAAAAGCATCCTTTCCCTTCTCCTCTCTAGCTTTATATAAACAATATGCTTTCTTTAATGCCCAAATCAAGGCTCGCTTCTTTTAAGAATAGAGAGACAGACAGAGAGAAAGAGAAAGAGAGAGAAAGAGAGAGAGAGAGAGAGAGAGAGAGAGAGAGATACATATTTATATTTTTATATACACTGCAGCAAGCTGGTAATCGATTATGAGCAAATTTAACAGACTGACCACCCCAAGGATGCAATGATTCTTCATGAATGTCAAAACAGCCAAAGAAAGGCCTCAAATAGATTAACTAGTGTCTCTATAAAGGATTCATGGAAACATATGGACAAGAATCAGACAGATTCAGAAGGCAGGGATGGATGAGTGGAAAATCTTCACTGCTGGAGGCAGTACCTACATTGAAATGGATTCATGATTTCATCTAAGGACATAAAAAAGCAAAAATCTTAAAACATGATAATTGCACTTATGGGCTCCAATAGCCATATTGAGTTTAAAAGTAAACATATCATCTTTTTAAAAATACCTGGGAACAAGGAGTGAGCAGAGGCTTATTTATATTTATGTGAAAAGCAGCCAAAACAAATATATATATACATATATATATACTTAAATAGCTTTAGAAAGCTTGCTTTAAGTGTATTGATTGCTGTCTCCTTGCAAGGTCTCCTCTGCGTCTCTTCTTTCCCCATGGGGGTCTAACTTGAAATTGAAGCCAATTTTCTGGCTTAACCTCAAATGTTTTAACTGAAAACCTATCCCTGTTGGTCTGTTCTTTATTTGGGAGGGAGGAAAAGCTCTTTTTAAGAGTGGTCTGATTATGATTATTCGTTATAAGGGGTTTTTTTGTTTTTCTTTTATAATGGAGGGAATTGGGAGAGAGATAAAATAGATTTTTTTGCTAATTGAAAAAAAAGTGAAGTGTTGTCTGAAAGGATCCAAGAGAGAACTAGCAAGATATTGGCAGCAGGAAACAGCCCACAGGCCTAGAATACACATGTATGGAAGACATCCAGTTGGATATTTCTAAACCATTCCTTCAATAAGTTTTCTTCAATCCTTCTAGGATTCATTGTTTCATCAGCCTTCACCAACTGAAACCCCTTGACATCTTGGGTGGTGGCTTTTGAGATATTATGGCTGAAAAGTTCACTACCCTGTAGATATTCTGAAGATGAGCTTCTTCACCCTTGGTTCTCGGGCAACAAGACAAAACTGGCTCTTACTGGAAATCCTTTGGGCTTGACCCACCAGGCCCTACCAGAACAGGCAGTCCATTAACTTAGTCTGAGTAGCCAAGGTCACTACCTCCATGCCACAGTGAGACATCACAGGGCTTTAGCAGAGGTTGCTGAAGCATTAAGTGCGTAAACTTGAAATGCTACAAAAATGACACCAGAAAGTGAGACCAACTTCTATTAATAACAGGCAACAATAAAACTCTCAATTGCTACAAGTGTCCTAATAAAAAACCATTTTTTCCTGTCTTGGATATGACTTTCTGCTGAGAAAGTTATCAATCCACAAGAAGGCAGATAATAATGGCCTTAGGCTGCAGGGATGGGGAACCTGCAGCCTCAAGGCCACATGTGGCCCCCCAGGTCCTCAAATGTGGCCGGCCATGGCTCTACATAACAAATAAATTAGCAGAAAGAGCTGATCTCAGCCAGAAAAATCCAGCCTCTAACATATATTAACTGTGTGACCCTGGGACAAATCTCTTAACTTTGAAGTACCCCAGGCAACTCCAAGATCATAAATTGCAGAGCATGTGAGCACATACACTGAATCAGGAGGGAGAAGTCCCCATGGGAATTCCCTCCACAGATGCCTTTCGTCCCTGCTATGGAGTATCAACAAGGAAACAAAACAGAACAATTGTATGTTTATTGTTGTGCTTCACAGTTACTGAGCTAATATTTTATAAGTTATTGTCCAACTAAACTTTTCCTGCTCGAATGAGGCTTTCATTCATTTACAAACGAATATGGTACCCTAGGCAATTATTCAATTCTAACCATAAAACATTGTTTTAGGGATGGGGAATAGACACTGCACCTGTGATTTCATTGTGGTCACAAGCTGCTTCCCTCTACCAATGCTGAGTCAGTACCCTTTCTGCCACATACTGTATAGTCTTAGAGTTGACCGGAGCACTAAGAAATTAAGTGATTTGCCCAGGGTCAGACAGCCAGGATGGTGCTGGTTTTCAGGATAGCTCTCTCTCTACCACTCGACACTGCCTCTTAAAACTGGGGTTAACCCATATTTTATATAGCATATAAACTACATTGCATACAACACATACCCCACTCCAATCACCTAGATATAGTTGGAGTGAGGTATATGGTAAAGAGTTAGGCAAAAAATGCTCCTTCCCTTCTAGTGACTAGGCAAGTCGCCATGGATATTATCATAGAAGGCCGTGAAAGCATTCCCTAGCAGAGGTTAAATGCATTAAATTCAACAGAATTTAAGGACTTATGTTCAAGGCACACTGGAAATGCAAAGGTAAATATAACATTGTCTACATTGTCTTAGTGGAAAGGCATGGATAATATTTAAAGCTAAAAGGGACCTTGGGGTTTATCTGGTCCAACACCCTTGTTTAGAGACATTACAACTGAGGCCAAGATAGGTTGCGCAATGTGCTCAAGAGCCAGGATGCCAAACCATGCTAGCTAACACCAAACCTAGTGCTTTTTCTAAAACACAATGCTGATTACTCATTTCTTCATTTTCCTAAAGCAATCTACCCACAGCTCTCTGTCTCTCTCTACTTTACTCCCCATCATTTTCTATCTCAATTGAAATATATTTATGTATATAAATTCTCAAACCGTATGTATGTACATAAATTCTTAAATCAAATGTATTTATGTATATAAATTCTCAAATTAAATGTATTTATGTATATAAATTCTCAAATTAAATGTATTTATGTATATAAATTCTCAAATTAAATGTATTTATGTGTATAAATATCTCCACAAAACCTAAGTGTCTTGAGAGTGATAATGTTGTAGGGTGTTTTGGTATCTGTATCCTCAGCACCTAGCACAGTGCCTGGCACACAGTAGGTGCTTAAATGCTTATTGAATTAATCAATAGTCCCTACCCTCGAGAAGGTCAAAGTCTAGCTAGGGAAGTCAATACATCAAAAGTCTTTGCTTTATTATTCTTGGCTTTGTGGCTCTTGTTCATCTGATCAGAAAAACATTACCTTGACATAATGGAAATAGAAAGCACCACCAAACCACCACCACCACCACAACTAAAAATAAAAACACAATTCCCACCCATCTGAATTCTAAGTAATTACAATCATCAAATCTTATTCCAAAGAAGAAATATGAGAATACACCTACCTCCCTTCTTTGAAGAAATGGGGGGCTTTGGATGGGGAAGACTGTTGACTGTTGGACTTGTCAGACTGCCTTCTTGCTCTTCTTTCCTTTTTAAGCTTTGTTATATAAGATGGTATTCTGAGTAGGGAAGAACAGAAGAACAAAAAATAACAATAAAGTTGAAAAAAATGTTGAGTTATCAGTATGATTTTCACCCCTGCCACAGAGTTTTCAAGATGGCCTCCTGCTCCTGAATACCACAGGTGGCCTGGCCACCCTACCTTAAGATGAATTGAAATTGTGCAGTAATTCAAGATTGACTGTTAGGTATTCTCTGGCAACCAAATTAATTTGTGGTCACCTTTTTAGTGAATTAAATTAGCTTTGTCAGTCAGTCAGACAACAAGCATTTGTTAAAAATTTGCTGCGTACCAAGCACAGGGGCACAAAGGCACAAACCAAACTCTGCCCGCAGTTCTAATGGGGGGGACAATGTGCAAAAAAAAAATGTGCATACAAGGCATATACAGTATAAATTAAAGGTGTCTTTTTAAAGCTTCATTTTCATTTGGCCAATAGGCCTGAGGGTACCAGGGATCTAAATTTTGACCTGCTTCCCTTACAAGACTCCTGGACTACATTCTTAAGAAAAAGAACAAAGAAAGTATGTCACGTGAGAGTCTTTGAATATAACTGTCCAAAGTGCCTCCCTTCTAAATTTGCTTGGGTCAGGGTCCCTAAATTATCCATGTTGCTATTATTCTTGTCCAGAAATCCACTAACTGGCTCTTTGACCGTTCTTCTCCCTAGCCCCCAGTTCCCTTTCTCCTAAAAAGAAGTTGGTTTAGAGCAGGAGTGAACCTGCGATCCATGAACCTGTGTATGTGTGTGTTTTTTTAATATTTTGACAACTGCATTTCATAATTGGTTTCCTTTCTAATCCTACCAAAATCCTAATAAAAGCATCATGCTGAGAAAGGCTCTTCACCAGACTGCCGAAAGTGTCAATGGCACAAAAAATTATAAAGAACCGCTGATCTAAGGGCAGCTAGGGGGCACAGTGGAGAGAGCACTGGCCCTGGAGTCGAGGAGGACCTGAGTTCAAATCTGACCTCAGATACTTACTAGTTATGTGACCCTGGACAAGTCACTTAACCCCAATTCCCCTCCCAAAAAAGAACCCCTGATCTAAATGGTCCTTCCTGAGGCCCCTTTCCAGATCCTAAATTGAGGGCTGAACCCTAAATCTGTAATACTGTGTTTTCCCATGTTATAATTACGCTTTTCTAAAAATTGCCAACCCTACATAAAATCTAGAGAACATCTGTCCCCTCCATAATTCACACAAAAAAGCTACTTCCTTCTTCTAGCTGGACCCCATTTCCCCCTCCCCAAACTACCTGGTGGGTCTTCATATTTAAACATTTGCCTTGCATAACAACCAGGGTTATTTATCATGAGGACAAACTATTTGCTACCCCTTAGTAGGGCATCACTAGATTATTATGCAACTGACCTGGAAGCCAGGAAGACCTGGATTCCAGATCTACTTCTGAAACATGTTGACTGGGTGACCACGGGCAAGTCATTCACACTGTCAATGCTCCTGGCATTTCTAAGATTATAAACTGTAGAGAAGGTGTGCCTCTGCATCTTTAGAGAAAGAGATAGTGAAAACTCATTTCTATAATGCTCCTCAATCTCTCATGGTGCTAGGCTGATGAGGAGCTAATTCAGTTATCTAGATAGACTTCTAGATAGGCTTCTAGTCTTCTGAATTGAATCTGCTAGCTGGAGGAAGAGGACGGTGGAGAGAGAGAGGTGCAGGAGAGGCAAGGAGGCCAGTTCACTGTTTTATTTAGCTCATGGTATAGCAAAATATGCACTGGGCTGGGCATCATGAGACTGGGGTCCAGTCTCGGTTACATCATTTATGAGTCACTTGCATTCTTACGTTCCTGGTTTTTTCATCTGTAAAATGGGGATAATATTTACATTTTCTATTTCATAAGGGTGTGGGGAAGAGAGTCAACCTTCAAGTGCTTTCGAAATTGGGGTTATTATTTTGTTATTGTTATCATTATCGTTTTATTCTCTTCCCCCTTGGGAAATTTATTTTTCCCTATTTATTCTTTGGGCTTTAAATTTGGCTTCCTATAGCTCCCTAGCTCACAGGGGATGTGATAGCAAAAAAATACAAGTATTAAATGGAAATCTGCTCATTATTCTTATTTGGGCTGGAAGAATACAATTTCAGGTCTGGCATTGCTTTCATCTGTTTCATATTCTTTATTTGCTTCAGCTTTACATCTTGAGGTGGCCACCCCATCTCTGTTCTGGTGGTTTAACAATCAGTGGGGCTCATTTATTCTGGCATTTTCCCTGCACCAGCATTAGCTTCTCAGTGGGCTCATTTCTGCTACCAAGTAATGATCCCTTGAAAGCCTTTCTATTCTCTTTTTACATTTTTTTTTCTAGCTCATTGGCCATTTTAACCACTGTTGAGTCATTTCATCTGAGTCACGGCTGGCTGTGGTACAGGGCCCAGCAGAGCTTCCTCAAACCGCACCTGGCTGGAGCAAAACTATTGCCAAGGAATATGGACCTCTAGGCTCTATGCCCATCAATTCACCAATCAAGGATGTTAAAGTGGACTTATTGTTTTTTAAAAAAGGTAAAAGCTTTGCCTCTCTCTCCTCTTCCCAATTTATCTGTCTCCTTCAAGTCATCTCTCTTCTCCAATGAGTCATAAAATAACAGAAATCTAGAGCTAGACAGGTCTTTAGCCTCTACCACTCATCCTGATTTCTTTAGAGGTTGCAGAGAATCCTATGAATCAGTCCTCCAACCCCCTGAGGCCTGAAACAGTTTGGCTTATGTAAGGCCTTCCCATCCAGCTCTGTAAGTACCTGCCCTGACACTTATATCTCTGAATCACTTCCTCTTTTACTCCTCCAAATTGTCCCAAGGACCAGAAACATTAGCCCCAATGTGCTGCTTTTCACATATGAACTTGACACTACCTATCCACTTATAATTTAAGGTAGTGGAGATAGGTTGTTATGAACCTCTACATTCTCAATGTGCCCACCTTGTAACCAGTGGTTGGCATTTGCAACAGGGCTCTGAGTGGCAGGGGACAGGATACAAGCCCTGGGGATCTGGTACAGATGGTGAACTCCAGGAGTAGAAAGAGCCTCAGATTTCATGTAGGGTTGGTGATTTTTGGAAAGGGGTAATTATAACATGGGGAAACACAGTATCACAGATTTAGGGTTCATCCCTCAATTTAGGACCTGGAAAGGGGCACCAGAAAGGACCATTTAGATCAGGGTTTATTTGGGTATTTTTGGCAATTGGGGTTAAGTGACTTTCCTAGGGTCATATCTGAAATATAAAAGATAAGCTCTGCCAACTTGACTATTATGCCAAGGGTCTGGGGCAGCTAGGTGGTGAAAGTAGATAGAGTGGGAATCAGGAAGACTCATCTTCATGAGTTTGAATCCAGTCTCAGATGATTATCAACTGTATGACCCTGGGCAAGTCACTTCACCCTGTTTGCCTCAGTTTCCTCATCTGTAAAATGAGCTGGAGAAAGAAATGGCAAACCACTCCAGTATCTTTGCCAAGAAAACCCCAAGTGGTATCACTAAGAGTCAGACATGATTGAAAAATGAACAACAAGACAATTAACAAAACTTCATGCCTGATTATGTGGGTAGGAAACTGCCAAATCAAAACTCCAGAACTCAGATGATATACCTTCAACAAGAGAATCCCTGGGAAAGCTTAGCTTCTCAAAGTTGTTCTTTCCTCCAATCAAAGCACATAGCAGTGCCACTTCATATAGAGAAGCAGTTATTTCCAAGATGTACAAAAGAAAGTCATTGTGAGTCTTCTGCCACCCTCAGTGAAGGCCTCCCTTTGCAAGGATGGCCTAAGCTGAGGCCCAAAGGGACAAAGTGATTAACCTCAAGTCATACTGCAGGACCCAGCTCAGGCACCCTACAATCTTAATCCTGAATCACTCCATGGCCATGGTTGAAGACCTTTCAGGATCTCCATTTCCAAAGGGGCTAGACTAGATAACCTCTAGGATTTATAGACCATAGAGCTCTACCTCTTATGAACAATTTACGATCAATGGCAGCAGTCGGGCTTATGGAACCCTCCCATCCCCCCAGTGACATTTATAGGGGGCCATGCACCATGCTCCCCCCTCCAGTCCTTTTTTATCACTTCTTCCACTACTAAGAGCCTACCATTCATCACCCCATTCCTTCTACACTACCCCCCCAAAACTCACCTTCTTCCTTGATAGGGCAGAGCTGGGTTTGAAAGACCCCAGAATCATTCTTTGCAATGGTTGCTACCCCTTGCATTAGAACAATGAATTACAGCCTTAAAAAAAATCTCCTTACTAGCCAGTTTCGCCACCTCACACTATCTATTGCATAAATCTTCCTTTCTTTTATGCAACATCAGCTAAGTCTCTTGATTTTCAAAATGCAGTATCTCCAAACACCTATGCACATTTCATTCTTCCAGTGAATAACCAGCAGACCCTAATGTTTGCTTCACAGGTATCATGGGAAATTAGACATGGAATAGACATTCTCCTTCATTCTACATGAAGAAACTGAAACCTGGAAAATATAACTGAATTGCCCAAGGTCACTAACGTTGACATGTATTCTTTCCCTGCCTCAGCCTCATATGTTCTGGGACTTCTATGTAAAACTCAACTTGTTTTCATTCCCAAGATCATAAATTTGGAGAGTGAAAGGACCTTAGAAGCTAAACTAGTCCAGCCACCTTATTTTACAAATTAAGAACTGAGGTATAGAATGATTAAGTGATGTGCCCAAGATCGCATAGTTAATTTTGCCCAGGTAGCATTCAAACCTGGGTCATTTCAAATCTACCACAGTTTTCACTATCTCACGGTACTGCCCTGGAGAAAACTTCCCTAAGCAAAGGTGGCACGCTATAGTAGAAGGCCATTGACTTTGGCTTTCAAATAAATACTTGGAGGTTTATGTCCCAGCCTGGTCACTTACAACCTGTGGGAAGTCACTTCTTTTTGGAGGTCCGTTTTCTCATTGAGAAAATGGAAGAGACAGCTAGCTGTCTTCTGGCTTCAATAACCTTTGATCCCAAATGAAAACTGGAAAAGGTAAGTAAGAAGGCAGCACCTTCAGTTTCACAACCATCCTATTTCTCTCTAGGGTGGAGGACAAGAAAAACTATCGGATGAGTTGGGCCAGAATTAAAATGCTCTAGGTTGCGTCACTGCTTCAGAAACCACCTAGACTTAGTATTTGGAAATGCAGTTCACTTAAGCAAAATGGACTTCTCCCAATTCTACTTCCTTCTGGGTTTCTTAAATACTCACAAACAAATCTAATCAGTTGCAGTGGAAAGCAGAAGGCTGCCTTGAAGTTAAGGGAGGGCTGCTGTGCTCCAGGGTTAAGAAGTTGGCCAGTGACTCAGGGAGGAGGGGAACTCTGCCAGCTGGGGACTTATTATTTTTTTAAAGACCTAAGACTCATATAATACAATCGGTCCCTAATTAGACCTCCCACACACAGATCCTTGACAGAGGGCCTATGCCTCCCTCTGCTCCACACCCTCTTCAGGGGGTAGCCTTTAAAGACCTCCCCGTCTTCCAGGGTCCCCAGGATTTACGATTACCATAACAGAGCAAATGTACACAGAGTAGTTTGCCCCAACTCTAATGCCCACTACCCCCTTTACAATGACCCTAATATGAATTTGCCTGGAGCCTGCCTTAGCTGTAATCCATAAAAACCCTACCCATGAGGAAGGGTCTTTTAGATGGCTGTCTGCAAGTATTTGGAGGGCTGTCAGGAGAGAATCAGTGTTCCATTGCTTCCCTAAGAGTGGAACCAGGAAAAAAGGCTGGAAATCCACAAAGGTAGATTTAGACTTCATGTCAGAATAAACTTCCTAACAATTAAAGCTGTACAAATGTGGACTGGCCTGCCTAAGAAGGTGGTAGGTCCTCCCTCCTTTATCCAAATATTTGACAGGGATGCTATAGTAGGGATTGCTTTTATTTCATGCCTTTCTTTGTCTTCCCTGCACTAAGCACACAATAAGCGCTTAATAAATCCTAGAGATCAGAGGCACTTGGTTTTTCAATGGAAAATATCACAGGCAACATTTTTCCTGAGGCAGACTTACCAACACAAAACAGGACACTAGTTCTAATTCTCCACAAACGGGAGGCATGTACTCAAAGGCTGTCAGCAGCCATCAAACTTTGAATGGGGGGGGGGGGGGGGAGTGGGAGAAGGACGACGGGGAGACCAGAACAGGAACTGAATTTTAGTATTAAAGAAAAGAAATTTTGATTTCTATTAAATGTCCCTTTAATTGGGCTGAATTAGGATGTAGCTCCAACCTCGTGAACCTTCAGCCCTGGTTGGTGGGAAGTTCCACCGGCTTAGGTCCGCAGCATGATCTAAAGCAGCTGTGGCCCTGACAGCTGTTGGCCTGCGCAGGGAACACTGACTCACCACAGCGACAGCTTCCACGTCAGTGACACCTCCTCCTTCACCTGGGCCAGGGAAGAGGCGGGATTCTGCACCTGGCCTTGGCATCGAGCACCAAACTAAGGGGGCCTCAAGGCTGACGATTCATACAGCAAAATCTCGTCTGACTCTTTCTTGGCCCCCGCCCCCAATTCCCCCTCTAAAATCCTGCAAACTTCGGGGAGCAAACCCGGAGCAGGAGAGAAAGTAAGACGCTCTGCTCCCGCTCCCAAAGGCGTCTGTCTGCCTTGGAAGCTGCTGTAGCGCAGCCGGTAACAGCTGTCCCGGAGCCCTGGAGGAAGGAGATGGAGTCCTCAGCTCGAAAGCCCTCAAGCCAACTGAGGCAGTACCGAGAGTTGGGAGGAAGGGGTCCCTGGCCAAGTAGCCCAGCAGGGAGACGGAGAGAGGGAAAACTTGGAAAGGGGAGAAAAAAGAAGCAAAAGACCCCCGATGGCACTGGATGGAGCATCGTAGACGTATTTCTCGCGCCCTGGGGGAACACAGGGCATAAGCCCACGATACCCTATAGCCCAGGCATCCTGCCCTTTCTCCCTGGGAGAGACCTGATGTTCCCCACCTCCTCCTAACCCCTCCTCCCCCTAAACAGTCTGAATACTCACGTGGAGGGAAGGATCCTTTGCCATTTCTAATTCCTGCGTGGACCCGGGTTTTGCAGAGACACCCCCCCCCCCTTATTCCCACAAACCCTTACAACCTTCTCCCTCAACCTCCCAACACACTCCAGTTTTCTACAGCTTCTTTTGACCCCAAAGAGCTCCCTAATCGCTCAGAGTTCCTACGGGGCCACATCATTTCTGATCGTCGTACCCCTCAGGAACTACTGTAGCCCCCTCCCGCCATCCCCCCAGGACACCTAATGCCCTTCCAACCCTCCTGCCACCTACGAAGCTCGAGGTCATCCCCAACTCCAAATAATCTCTCTGCACTCTAACCCCGAGCCCTGAAACCTGCTCCCCCATCCCCACGCATCCCTCATGAGACACCCCCCACCCCCATCCTACGGCTGTCCCCGGCTGGACAGGTCCCTCTTCCCGCCCCCCCACCGCACTGCGCTGTGCTGGCGCCAGGCCGAGTGAGCCGGCCAGAGCAGGGCATCTCCCCACCTCGGGCTGCGGCGTCGGCAGCGAGCCGGTCTTACCGCGGCGGGCTGGCCCGGCAGGCTGCCTCCAGTTCCCACGGCCGCAACAGTAGCAGCACCCAGGTTCTCCCAATGCGCACCGCCCGCTAGCCCAGCTGTCAGACCGCCGAGCCTCTCCGTACTGCGCAAGCGCCAAGGCTGAACCCCTTCTCGCAGGAAGCCAGCCAATGCAGGAAAGAAGGGGTGGGGAGGGAGGAGGGATGGTGGAGTAGTAAATGGCCTGGCATCACGTGGTTGGGGGAGGTGCCAAGATTCTGAGGCTGGGGCTCACCTGCTGATGTGTCGTCCCTCGCTCACAGCTCCTTCTCTGGGTTATCGTTAGGAATAACATTTTATAACAATTGATGCTATTTCTGCAACTCTTCTCACATCTGCCTTCTTTCTGCCACCACCCTAGCACAGTCTCTAATGACCGTCACTTAGGCCACTGCAAGAGCACCTAGGGCACTGGCCTTGAAGTCAGGGAGTCGTGGGTTCAAATTCTTCGAAAGGCATTTACTAGCTGACCCTATCTCTCTGTGCTTCAGATTCCTCATCTGCAAAATGAAGGGGCTGGTCTTCTAAAATGGTTCTAAATCCTATTCCCTTCAGTCTCCTCCCCAATCCACCTTTCCCACAGTTCTCAGATTAATTTTCCTTACCTTTCCTATCTACGTGTCATTCATCTACTCCAACATCCTCACTGGCTCCCTACCGAATACCAAGTAACATTCTAACTACTTTGCCTGACTTCCAAGAATTTCCCCTCTCTTGTGCCACTCTATCTTTCCAGCCTTATTCTACAGAACTCAGGTCCAGATTGAACCACCCTCACCCTCACCTTCCAAAAGGTATTTTGGTAAAATAATAAAAACATAATGCCTTTCTTCAGGATGACTCCTGTTCCTGGAATGTTCCAAGAGCTGGAACTCCTCCCTATGTTCACCTCTTGAATTGAGCCCAACTCAATACCACTTTCTCCAGGAAATCTCTCTTCACCCTAGCTCTCCTCTGGCTTTAGCTCTCTGACACCTCCTCTGGGGTGCCCTCTCTAGAGGGCAGATGCTACTCCCAGTTCCCACAGCATCCCATGGGTGGCTTCTCCCAACACTACTCCTCAGGAGTCCCCACTAGTATTGTTGTTGAGTCTTCTCCACCCAAACCTTTGTAACCCCATTTGGGGTTTTCTTGGCAAAGTTACTGGAGTGGTTTGCCACTTCCTTCTCCAGCTCATTTTACAGATGAGGAACTGAGGCAAAGAGGATTAAGCAACTTGCCCAGGGTCACATGGTTAATGTCTGAGGCTGGATTTGAATTTAGGAAGATGAGTCTTTATGACTCCAGGCCAGCAACTCTGTGCCACTAGCTTCCCACTTATCAAACACTATATGCCAAACATTGTGTTAGGCATTAGAAGTACAAAGATAAAATTGAAAGTCCCTACTGTCAGGAAGTTTTCTCTCTATGGCGAGAAACAAAATGTACACAAATAAGTAAATATAAAATTAATTATAATGTAGTGTATGTTGGGGGGGGCAATTAGAAAAATACATCCTCAGCTAGGAGGCTGTATTTAAGCCAAATCTTTAAGGAAGCTAAGGATTGTAAGAGACAGAGAGGTGAGGAGGCAATGGGAGGCAGCCAGGGCAAAGGCATGCTGGCAACAGATAAAATATCATAGGTGAAGAATAACAAATACACCACTTTGGGCTGTAACAGAGAGAGAGCATAAAAGGGAGTGATGTCTATAGAAATCAGCTGGAGCCAGATTTCGAAGAGCTATAAATACCCAACATGGTAGTTCATATTTGGTTCTAGAGGCAATAGGGAGCTATTTGAGCTTTTTGAACAGAGGAGTGATGAGGTCAGATATTTAGGAGTATCTTGGGCAGTTTGGTTGAAGATGGGTTGACAAGAGAAGACACTGGAGGCAGAGACCAATTAATGACCGATTCCACTAGTCTAGATGAGAAGTAATGAGGGCCTGAACTAGGTGGTGTTTGAATGATCAGAGAGAAGTCAGATGGATATTCTTCTCTAATGTATTTATTAAGTAAGGGGGTGTATTTGAATTATCTACATTGGTATTTGATATGGCGATCTCCATGACAACAGAGATGCAAGTCTTATCATGACTATGTATCTCCTAAATCTAAACAGAAAAGATTATACCATAAAAAATTAGAGAATAGAGATACATTTCACAACTAGGAGCACAGGGAGAATTCTGAACTAAATAAAGGAAAGAGGTGTTCATAAATGATAAAGCAAACAACTTGGAGTACATAAAATTAAAAAGGTTTAGCCTGCAAAATAAGACTAGAATGAGAATTGTCATATGGTTCAAATCTTTGCATTAAAAATCTGATAAAATTATGATATACAAAATATATAGGGATCTGACACAAAAGTTATTTCCCAAAGGATAAATTTTCAGAAGAAAAATAGAAATTATTAAAAATTATATTGAAAAAATACTCCAAATCTCTACTAACAAAGGAAATACAAGTTAAGTAAAACCACGGCTTTACTTCTCTAACACCTCCGCTGGTGTCTCTAGAGGGCAGTTGATACTCTTAGTTCCTAGGGTATCCTATGGGTGGTTTCTCCCACTACTATTGCTCAGGAGCCCCCACTAGTGTGCTTCCTATTAGTGGTCAACAAGTAGACAAAATTAGCTCTTAGCAAAGGCATTTACTAAGATGGCATAGTAGCTAAAAAACATTCTCCCTGATAAACCTGGGGTGCACTCTCCACTAAATACATCCAGGGTCCATGAGAAGAATGGGCACAAACTTATAGTACAATGGTAGTGAGGCACACATCTGACTGAGACAACTCACACTTCCAGAACTACAGAAACTCTATGTTCTTTCTCTCCTTGTAGAATCCTCACAAAATTTCTATGAACTGATACAGAACAAACTGAACAGAATCAAAACAAAAATTTGTACAAGGACCACAATAACATAAAGGAAAACAATGCAGAAAGACTTCAGAATTCTGATGAATGTAATGAACAATCTCAATCCTGAAGAACTGATAAGGAAAATCTCCTCTCAGTAGATGAATGGGTACTACAGAATTGGGTCATTATCTTCACTGCTCAATGAGATTATTTGTTGATTGGCTTTGCTCAAATATTTTCTTTACTCCAAAGAAGGGTTTAATGTTGGAGGGCTGCAAGTTAAGGTAAAATGAGGGTGGTCTGAAACAAAAGGTAACACTGAAACTTTTAAAAAATAAACTAATGAACTTAATGCATCCCCACCCCAATCCCAGCACAGAATTATGCGCCCAGTAGCTACATAATAACTATTTCTTGATTTGTTAATTTAAAAACAATAATAATTTATCTAGTGCTACCGTGTAAGATAAGTTGGTATAAGTATTTATTCCCCTATTTCACAGATGCAGAAGCTAAAACTTAGAGAGGATAGTAATCTTGGAGGTCTCTTCCAGATCTAAATCCTATTCTTCTAAGTGACTTGTTCTTTACTAATTACTCTTCCTCCTCCTGTGGATTGTCTCACAGGACTTTGTTTTCCATTCTTCATCTCTTTTCTCTAAGCTCTCTTCCTCATCGATTCCCATCTATTTCTATAGCTTCTATTATCAACTCTATGTACAGATAACTCCAAAAATCCAAATGTTCAGGCCAAATTTCTCCCATTAGCTCCACTCCCTATATTTCTAACAGCCAACTGGACCTGGATGCCTTTTAGCACTTCAAACCCATCATGTCTGGAATTTAGTTTAGCATCCTGCCCATTAAAACTTGGTAAATCCCCTTAACCTTGTCTATTTCTTTGATGGCATCATCACCATCCTTCCAGATGCTCAGGCCTGAAACCTTAGAGTCAGCTTTGATCCTTTCCCCTCTTTCCTGTCATATCCAATCATTTGACATGCCCTGCCCATTTTCTTTCCCCAGAATGAAGTAGGAGGAAGAGGAGGGATTACGTGGGTCCATATCCCATCTTTGCCACTTACTAGTCACATGACTTTAAAAAAGTCACTCAACCTCTGTAGACCTCATTGGCCTTATCTGTGAAATGAGATGAGACTAGATGACCATTCAGGTCCCTTCAAACTTAGAACCTATCGATTTTCTCTATGGATTTTTTGGTCACAGTTTGACCAATTTAATCAACCTAGTACCCAATAGACAGTTATAATTGTTGTTGCTGTTTGTCCTTTGTTCTCCAAGAGGACCGACCTCAGGAGGGTGATGTCTTGACTTGCTAGCGAATTGGATTTAAGTGAGGCTGGGCTGTGTGAAGTCATCAGCCTCACCCTCTCCTCCAGGGTCATCTGAATCCAGTGGCAAGACATAAGTCAGGGCAACTGGAGAAGACCCAAGTGGGAGAGCTTGGCCTTTTTAAGCTAAGGTCTTTCCCAGGTCTCAGTGATTTAAGGCTAGGTAAGAAATGAGGCAAAAGATGGCCTAGTTTGCCTACTCAAACAAAAAAAAATCCAACTGGTTTCTGGCCAGAAAAGAATGACAAAATAAAACCTACCAATAAAATGACTAACAGTTTACACAACATTCCATATCCATAGCTCCCCTCTTCTCCAACAAAAAGAGATGAGTCTTTTTTTCATTTTTCAAATTAAGTATTTGTAAGGTTCTTAGCATAGTACCTGACATGTAGTAGCCGTTATGTAAATGTTATTCTCTTCCCTTCCCCCTTCTATTGGGTCCAAGATTGATCACTGCAATTCAGCTGAGTTCTAAAATCTTTTACTATTGTTTAAATTTATGTTTTTGTAGGTTTTGTGTATGTTATTTATTCTACTTACCTTACTCTACAATAGCTCACACACATCTTATGTGAAAGCTCTTTTAGGGAATAGTTGTGTGTGTTTTTTGAAAGAACTTGTCTTTATTTAAAACTTTTGTCAATTTTTGCTTTAATAATAATAGCTAGCCTTGAAATGTGCCTATTATGTGCCAAGCACTGTGCTAAGTGCTTTACAAATATTATCTCATACAATCCCTGTAGAGGGCCATTCTGAGAAAGTCCATTCTGGGATAACATACAGGCCAGAGTCCTGTTCTTGCCTTTGGGATGATAACTCAGCACATGGGCTCTCCACCCCTGCTTGGCATACACGTGCTGTTTAGGATGAAAGCTCTTCAAGCCTCCTCGCTACACACGCGCTCTCTCCAAAACCCCCTCGCGCACACATGCTAAATACCACCTGTGGGCTATTAACACAATAGTGTTTATGGCAAAAGGGGAACAAAAGCATGGAAGTCAAGCATTATACAAATGCCTCACACATGGATTTGTTGATTCTGGTTGCCTAAAAGGTATATAAACCCTGTCCCTCAGTTAAATAAATGGAGCTGTTCTTTACTCTTCCACCTGGCCCATGTTTCGTGTTTTTCTTTTCACTCTCTGTGGCATTCAGCCATTTCAGCACCACAGCCACTGGCGGCAAATCCCCACAGAAATCCTATGAGGGAGGTGCTATTATTTTCCCCAGTTTATAAATGAGGCAAATAAGGCAGAGAGATTAAGTGACTTGCCCAAAGTTACACAATCTGCAAGTGCCAAAATGCCAAATTTGATCTTCTTGACTCAGATCTTCTTGACTCCAGATCCAAGGCTTTATCCACTGCATCACTCAGTGGCCTCTGAAGTTAGTAGAAAAAAAACATATGCACAATGAATAATGTAAGTCAAAGGCCAGCATTATTTCTCAAAAAAATCACAATTGCAGGTGAATCAATAGCAATGGAAAGACATATGACAGGCGTAAACAGGTTGTTGTGCATTACCAATGAAATAACAATACAAATGACTTCAGCCAGGTCATACACGGGTAGAAAAAAAAGTGGGTTGATCATGCAGTGAGATTGCCAAATATGCGATGGACAGGCCAAATGTTGCACCAATATCCAGAAAATGTGAAAAGAATTAGAGGCAGACCTCCAGCATGTTGGATTTGAGGAAAGATGGGGACAATGATTGAAAAACATGAGAAGCTGTGGTTGAGTTGTGATTGATTTGCACTAGTGAGGGAGAAATATCTATACCAATGAGGTCCATTCAGTTCTTGTTGTTCAGTCATTTTCAGTCATGTCTGACTCTTCATGACTCCTTTTGGGGTTTTCTTGGCAAAGATATGTAGTGCTTTGCCTCTTCTCTCCCTTCCCCTCCCCTCCTCTTTTCTCTTCTCCTCTCCTCATGTTCTCCCCAAAGGAAGGTAAAATTTGATGGCCCAAAGCTACCCAGTTAACTTGAGATTTACTGGCTAGATTTCTTTCTCAAAGACTAAGCCTTAAACTCACTTCATTCTGGATTTCATGGATCCCTGCCCAAGCACCATTTAATAGTTATTTTTTGGGCCCTCCTGGCTCAGAGTAAATGTAAATAGTAACTTTTGGCCAGGAACCCTAAGGGTCTTCCCCTCCCGGTTTGATGTTTTTATTTTTTTTTTTAATTAAGGGGGTCATCCCTTGACTCACTTCTATTCACTGAATGGGCATTGCCTCACTCAAAGTGAGTACCTAAAGAGACTTTAGCTTAAAAGGGCCAGGGTCTCCCAATACATCCTGTGTCATCTCCAGTCCTCCTGATCAATATCTGGCCATTGGACCCAGATGGCTCTGGAGGAGAAAGTAAGGCTGGTGACTTTGCACAGCCCTGCCTCACTCAAATCAAAGTCAATTGCAAGTCTTGTCATCCTCTCCCTGATGTCATGGTCCTCTTCGAGAACAAAGGACAAACCACAACCACAACCAATAGAGCTCCTAAAAATTCATAGGGGCCATTCAGGGGCCTGTGATATGCCTTATACTAAGTGTCCACAATCGTTTGTTGAAGAAGAATTTCCTGTCAAATTCAGGAAGAAGCGTCTTAGGCATCACATTTCTTGCTGTTCCATGAAAACAGGAATACTCCACTTGTCTGGTATGGTTTAAATAGGAATAAATATTTTCTGCATATTTTCAGAATTATATCTGTATTATTTATTAAAATTTAAGGCCTTTAAAGGAAGGGGCTACCTTTCTTTCCAAGTGTCTTTTTATTCCCAGTGTCTGGCACAGTGCCTGGCACATAGGCAGGCAAAGATATTGAAGAGGTAGTTTGATGAAAAGAGCCCTGCACTGAGGACTAGGAGACCTAAATTCTTTTTTTTTCTTTAATTTTTATTTACTTGAAACTTAAATGCAAAACAAGACAAAAAAAGAACATTTCCTTGTATAGAGCAATATAAAACCATGAATTTCCATTTCAGACCGTTTACTTAAAAAAAAAACTAGGCAATAAATACTACACATTGTTTTCAGTGCTACCATGTTTTTTTGTGCTTCCTTTTAAGTTTTCTTTTGTTCTCTGCTGTGAACTTTTTCTCTCTCTCTCCCCACCCCATTCTAGAGAAGGCTACAATTAAACATGAATACATACATACACACATACACACACACATTTCTCCAATTACTTAAATCTGACTTATTTGTAAAAGAGTATTTCATAATTATGTTCATGTAGATTCAGGGTCTGTTTTGGCAGCTATACTCTCAGTATTTTATACTGTCTACAATTATTTTAAATGGAGTATCTCCTGTTATCTCTTCTTGCTGGGTTTTGTTGATGGTATATAAAAATGCTGATGATTCATGTAGGTTTATTTTATGTCCTACTACTGTGCTAAAATTATGGATTGTTTCAATTAACTTTTTTAGTTGAATCTTTAGGATTTTCCAAATATATCATACTGTGTGCAAAAAGAAATAAGTTTATTACCTCATTTCCCTTTCTGATTCCTTCAATTGTTTTTCTTCTCTTATTGCTATTAATAGCATTTCTAAAACAATATTGACTAATATTGGTGAAACATAGTGTAGTTTCTCTGTTTATATCTTTAATTAAATCTATTTTAGTTTTAACTTTGTCTGAGATCATGATTACCTCTGCTTTTTTTTCACATCAGCTGAAGCACAGTAATACTCCTGCTCTTTATTTTAACTTTGTGTATCCCTCATTTTTAATTATATTTCTTATAAACAATATATTGTTAGATTCTGATTTTTAATCCATTCTGCCATCTGTTTCTCTTTTTATGAGTAAATTCATCCCATTCACATTCAAAGTTATAATTATTAGCTGTGTATGTTCCTCCATCCTGTTTTTCCTCACTCTTTCTCATCCTGCTTACCGTCTCCCTCCTTCTTCATCTAATTTATTTCTAACTACTACTTTACCCTCCTATTACTTAATCTACACACCCCTTTAAGAGTCCCTCCCTTACCCTCTCCCCCAAGCTCCTAATTCTTAATCTATACACCCTTTCATAAATCCCTCCTTTTTCCTATCCCCTCTCCATCTTGTTTCTTTATAAATTTAGAAAACTTTTATGCCCTTCTACCTGTGTATGTTGTTGCCTCTTTAACCCAGTTTCTGTGAGAGTAAGGTTCCAGCCCTTCCAGCCCTCTTCTACTCCCACTTGCTTCTTCCATATCACTTCTTCCTTTCATGCCTGGTTTGTATGAGATAATTGTTCCTTTTTACCTGTCTCTACCCAGTTTTATTTTTTAGAATCAAACCAACATACTCAGCTCAGCCCAAGGCTTTCTTTCAAACTATCCAAGTAATGATGACAGTCTTAAGAGTACTGATAATATTTTCACATATAAGAAATAAACAGTTTGACCTTATTAAGTCTCTTATAATTGGTCTTTAATGTTTACCTTGTGTTTCTCCTGAATCTTATACATTGAATTTTCCATTAAGTTCAAGTCTTTTTGTCACAGATACCCAAAAGTCTTTCAGTTCATTGAATGTCCTTTTTTTCCATTCGGGAATATTCTCAACTTTACTGGGTAAATTATTTTTGTTCTCAACCTCGGATTTTTGCTCTTTGAAATATTATGTTCCAAGACTTACAGTCTTTGATGTAGAAGCTGCTAGGTTTTATGTGATCCTGATTGTAGCTCCATGGTATTTAAATTGTTTTTTCTTGTTGCTTATAGTATTTTCTCCCTAACCCAGGCACTTTGAAACTTTGAAAAATATTCCTGTAAGTTTTCATCCTGGGATCTCTTTCAAGTGGTAATTGCTGGATTTTTTTTTCTATTTCTGCTTTATCATCTTGTGCTAAAATTTCAGAGCAATTCTCCTTGTAATAATGAGTCTTGTATCAAGACTCTGTTTTTGGTTGTAACTTTCAGGCAGTCCAACAATTCTTACGTTGTCTCTCCTTGTTCTGTCCTCCTGATCCGTTTTTTTCCCCCCAATAGGGTGTTTCACATTTTCTTCTTTTTTTCTTCATTCTTTTGATTTTGTTTTATTATTTCTTGGTGTCATAACATCATTAGCTTCCTCTTGCCCAAGTCTAGTTTTCAAGGAGTTATTTTCTGCCTTAAGTTTTTGGATCTAATTTTCCAGTGGGTTGAATTTCTTTTCATAATTTTCTTAGTTTTCTTGGATTGTTCTTTTTTTCCCCCTAATTTTTCCTCAATCTTTCTTATTTTATTTTTAAAGTCCTTATTAATTCCTCCAAGAATTCTTTTTGGGCTTGTTACCATTTGACATTTCTCTTTGAATTAGGAGTGACTTTTTGAACCCAGATCTTCTCTGTCCCTATAATAGCTGTTTATGGTCGGGTTCTTTTTCCTTTATTTACTCATTTTTATTTTGTTTTATTTTATTTTTAGCAGCTTAATATTGTAATGCTCTCTAGTCCTGGGATATGAGGAATGGTGCCCCAGGGCTCAGGCCATTCTTACATTTATTTTCTGAGCTCTGTCCAAGGGCCTAACCTCAGGCACTCCTCTCCATCCCTAAGCCATGGCTAGGGCCAGGCAGGCTGTCCTGCAAACACTCTTGCTCCCTGTGGTCCCTCCCTTGGCTGCAAACTTCAGCTCTCCCCTCTGCCCTAGAACCAAAATCAAAACCTCCACTCTTCTGCAAATGCCCACATAGCCAGCAGGGTCCCTGCCTCTCTTTTTTTGTACTCACCACTCACTGAGCAGCGAGGGTCTTTCCTGAGATCCTCTCAAGTTGTCTTAGGAGGAAAACTGCTTTACCCCAACTTTTATTTATTTCTGCCACTCTACATTGACTTTAAAGAGATGATCTGTCTTTTCTGTGGGGAAAATTTGGAGAGCCTGGAATTTTCTGATCTGCTTTACCATTTTCCCAGAATCTTCTCCTACGAGACCTAAACTCGAATCCTGACCCTGCCATTAATCTGATGTACGGCCTTGGAAGGAAGGAAGCAAGTGTTTATATAGTGCTTACCATGTGCCAGGCACTGTGCCACGTGCTTAAAAAATATGTTTATTCTCACAACAACCCTGGGAGGGAGGTGATGTTTGGGCAAGCCATTTCTTAGTGTGTCTCTATTCCTACATCTGTGTATATGACACCATTACAGGGTGCTATGATCAAAGCCTAGTTCCCTTCAGTAATTCATTCAGGCCCACCTCTCCTGTGCCCCCACCCAGCATCTAAGAGTATACTTGGGTAACTGCCAACTTTTTTAGTTCTGAGAATAGCTGAGTCAACTTGACCCTTGGCTATGTATGTCCCTTTTGTCAGTGGTGGCCATGTTCTTGTCTCTCTAGCATATGAGTTGGTACTGAAAACAAAAAGCAATCCTACTAGTTCCTCCCACTACCGGAATTCCTTTAAAGACATGGCAAGGACATACATACAGGTTTTAATCAGGATAGTAAAAAAACAGTCAAATCACATGAGCATCGATGTCCCTAGCAAGCGTAAATCCCCAACCTGCAATCTTCCTTCAATCTCCTGGTCAGTTTCCTTATGGCAGGAGAGCCAGAAGCCCCAGCTGCTGATTACCCCACCCTGTTTGCTCTCAGAAGATAGCTCGATCAACTCCTGCGGCTTCCTGTTTCCTCTAAGATCAAATACAAACCTTCCCGATCCACTTCTCCAGACATACAAAGTGACCTTATTGAGGTTCCTCACACATTTCCTCCCTCCAGGACTTTGTACAGGATTGTGTCCCATGCCTAGGAGGCACTCTGCCTCTTACACTCCCTAGTTTCCTCCTAAACTCATTTCTAGCACTACCTTCTACATGAGACCTTTCCTGACCCACCCCAGCTTGCTAGTGCCTACCAGAAAGATGACCTGTTTTTGTATCTATTTGTATAGGTATATATTGTTTCCATTATCATCATCACCATAACTAGCATATATATTGCACCTACTATGTGCCAGGCACTGGGCTAAGTGCATCATCATCATCATCATCATCATCATCATCATCATCATCATCACCGTAACTAGCATATATATTGCACCTACTATGTGCCAGGCACTGGACTAAGTGCTTTATAGTCATTTTATTTGATCTCACAACAACCCTGGGAGATAAGCGCCATTATTCTCCCCATTTTACAGGCAAACAAACTAAGACAGATATTAAGTAACTTGCCGAAGGTCACTTAGCTAGTAAGTTTCTGAGGCCAGATATGGACTTAGGTCTTCCTGACTTCCAGTGCTTTACCTACTGTACCTCCTAGCTATTAATAAGAATGTAAGCTCTTGCATACAGGAACTCTTTTATTTTTGAGATTAGCACAGGGCGTTGACATAGGAGGTACTTGAAAATACTTGTGCTAGATTCCTTGTATCTCTGTTCCTTTGATACCAGGCAGATCTGTGGGATTGCCCACCCCCAAAGGATGTAAACTGGCTGGGTATCATAGTTCCCCCTCCTCCACCCCAAAGCAGTCCAAGAGTGAAGAAGTACCAGCTGATGAAAGCAGGTCTCCCTGTGTGCACTCCCACTAGCGGGAAGAAGAGACAATAGGGTAGCTTTGCTCCTCAGGCAAGAGAATGGAAGGAGTAGGGTGTGGGGGTAAGAGCCTTGAACTGGGTGTCAGGAGATGAGAGTTTCTAAAGGAAGCTATGCCCCTCACTGGTGGGGTGATTTCAGTTATGTCCCTTAACTACTCTTCAAAGTGGAAAAGTTAAAGTCTCATAGACTTATTTTGAGGTTCAGAGGGTTTAGTGCTAGGTGCTGATGTTACCAAAGAAAGGCAAATGCTCTCCTTGCTGTCAAGGTGCTCACATTCTAAATGGAGATACTCAGACAAAGAGCTTTGCATATAAGATTTATAAGAGACATGAGAAGACATCTCCAACCTACCCCTTCATGGAGGTGGGAGGTCTATAGGTGTTAAACTTTGCACATTTTCAGACTTTTTCAATGTATTAATCAGTTTCACTGATTTTTCTTCCTCTCTAAAAAATTACTGTTTGTCATATAGGATGGCTGTCTTGGAGAGGGAGGGGGAAGGATATGAAAGATAACTATGATGATGGAAGAAACAGGAAAATATTAATAAAAAACTTCTTTTAAAAAGAAATACTGAATATTGTACAAAAGATGGGAATATCAAAGGGAAGACACTGGCTGGGGGCTGGGGTGGAGGAGATCAGGAGTTTCATAGGTAACAAATAGGAAATTTGGGATTTGAACTTGGGTCCTCTGCTTCCCAATTCAATATTCTTTGCATTACATCACAGGAATTTGAAGAGATATATTTGAAAATATAATTTTGAAGTATCATAATAGAATGGGAAAATGTGCTTTAGAAAAAAAAAGCTAGCAAACTTTAAATAATGAAATTCATATAGAATATTTCCCATTCGTATATTTAAATATTTGTATTTGCTGATGATTAAATTTATAATTTTTTTAAATGCTTCTCGAAATCTGCTTCCAAAAGATCAAGGCAAACCCAGAGCATTCAAATAAATCCAAACACTTCACTCTAACATCATCCCAGCTCTTTGAAATTTCTGTGATTTTGTAAAGTCTAAAATCAAGTCTAATCAGGGTTTTTATTTAATTCTAGAAAAACATCGTTAGAACATGCAATGTGGGAACATAAAGAGGATGAAAATAAGACATGATGGCATCTCTCCTCAGAGTCAAAGCTGACTTGGCCATCGAGTTCTCTATGGTAATGCTTGGCTAATGTCAATTTCTCAAGGTTTGTCCGTCTGAAGAGCCGCAGGAGCGCCTCCTCGTGGTGACATTCGGGGATTGTTTTTTCACAATTGCTCGAATATCCAAACTGGTTTCGAATGTTCTTTTTAGGAGATAGGGTTTTTTTTTTCTTTTTCTCTGGAAAGCATTGCAGTAAAGAAGTAAATGCACTCCAATTCTCTATGCTTCAGGACTTTAAAACAACAACAACAAAAAGAAGAAACCAGAGACAATTCAAAATCACCTTTACTGAATAGAAAAAAGTATCTATTCATAAACATGGCACTGAGCTAGACATTGGGAACATAGCTAGGGTCCCCTTAGTGTGAACAAAGAATCCTCTGAAGCGTCACAATATTGTGAGTCACATTTCATATTTCCATTAGGCTGGGACCAATTACCATATTTTACATGACAATAAATTTAAATAGTGCAAATCTGAATGCATTTGACCACTTCAGGGGATTCATTTATTCACACTAATCAGGGTGCAGCTGAACAAAGAAAAAACAAAAAAAGTGTCCTTCTAAAGAAGAATATATACTAATGGGGGAGAGCTAATGCAACATTTGAACAGATAAATATAATCTAATTGAGGAGAAAAAGAGCTTTAATAATTCAAAGAATTAGAAAAGGCTTCCCTGAGGAGGTGGTACCTGAGTTGACCGCGGAAGGAAGTTCGGAACTTGAAGACAGAGTGCATTCCAGACGTGTAGGACAGTTTATGACAAGAAGGGAAAAAGGACATGGAATACCAAGGATATTGGTTCCCTGGGGGATTTTACCCCTTGTGCAAAGGGGAATTTTCCCTTTGTTATTCTGGTCTAATGAAAAATTTTGCCATTTCATCAATGGTTCCTTCCTTCCAAATTCATTCCTAGTGCTTAACTTCTACGAGACTTTTCCCGACCCACCCCAGCTGCTAGTGCCTACCAGAAAAATTACTTGTATAGTTATATGTAGAGAATGTACTATATGGAGCCATATTTCCATAACTATGATGAGCCCAAACACCTGACACGTCAGAGATTCCAGAATCATACGGGATCCATGCCGTATGTGTAGAACTTATTCAGGGCCGTGTAAGGAATATTTTTAAATGTTTGAGATCAAGCCAAGGCTACCTGCACTAGCTCACAAGAATCCACTGGAGATTTTCTTAAGAATTGTAGGCTATAATTTGGTAGCAATTTGCTTTTACTGATGCAGACCCTTTCATCAGTCCAGGCACCTTTAGTCAAAGAACCGATGTATGATTGTGTTAAAGGGATATTGCATACCCTGTTGAAGAGCTGTTGTGACTATGGCTACCTAATTATTGACTAATTGGTGCTCAGTGGTGGGTCTAGTCTCTCATCTGAAACTATTGAACACAGACCCATAGTCCGTGCAATAATAATGTTGAAGGGATTTTATGCCATACTGTGGATTCTTTGGGAGGATATAGTGTATTGATCAAAACAGGCCAGAAGGAAGGTGGTTTGTTCAGGGTTCTTTGGGGAACAGCACTCCTCTGACATCTCCTGCCAGGAAATACCCTCAGCCCCTACTGATTGGAAAATTACCCTCTACCTCTTGAATCTCCGTAGGCTTTGATAGGACAGCTTTGAAGCTCATCTTGTCTGTTTCCAGACTTTCCCAGCATTCCCTAGCATCTCTAGCCATGCCAGCGTGAATGTTTCTCTTCCGGGTCCCCTTCCATCTCTTCTTTTTATGTTGTCTTTCCCCAACTAGCGAGGCAGCTAGGTGATGCAGTGGATAGAGAACAGAGCCTGGAATCAGGAAGACTCATCATTCTGAGTTCAAATCTAGCTGCAGACACTTACTACAGGCTCTGGGAAAGTCACTTTGCCCTGTTTGCCTCAGTTTCCTCATCTGTAAAATGAGCTGGAAAAGAAAATGGCAAATCACTCCAGTATCTTTGTCAAGAAAACCCCCAAAAGGGGTCATGAAGAGTGGGACATGGCTGAACAGAATCTCCCATTAGAATATAAATTTCTTGAGGGCAGGGGCTTCCTTGCATGTTTTCATTTGTAGCCCCAGTGTTTAGCACAGTGCTCTGCAAATACTAAGTGCTTAATATATAATTCTATTTATTCATCAGGAATTCCAAGATTCTGGAAGAGAAAACTGGTAAGAGGGGAACTTTGAAATTAGTTACCAACCCCCATTCCCGCACCACCACTGACTAGGAGTTAATGAGTGAATTTTGAGCTATCAGTTTCAAATGCCAGCTGAAGGTAGGGGCACCTTCGCTCTCAGCCAGCGACTCACATTCTAAGCCCTTCTCTTTGAGCTGTGAGCAGCTCTCAATATAAGAGTAAGTGAAATGAACAAACATTTACTAAATGCTAGGCACTCTGCTTAGTGTTGGGGACACAAAGAAAAACAAAGACAGTCCCTGCCCTCAAAGAGCTTACAATCTAATGGACGAGAAAAAATGCAAACAACTACGTACCACAATACATATACAGGCTAAGTTGAAGACAAGGAGGGATCTCAAAATGCTTCTTGCAAAAAAATGGGATTTTAACTGAAGCAGGAGGGAAGCTAGGAGGCAGCGATGAGGAGAAAGAGTGTAAGGGTAAGGTTTTGATTAAGTAATCAATCAAGTCATCCCCCCCTCCCACCTCTCCCCATCACTACTTAACTTAAGAGATAACACCTGCTGGTACTTTAGCTAGGTGAACCCAATCAAGCTCAATCATAGACTTTAGCTTCAATCTGTCATAGGCTTTAGATTAAGTGTGAGAAGTCCTTGGAATTGCAGTGATGTTGCATAGGAATTGTGCTCAGATTAGCTGGGCAATATTGGTGATACCCTAGAGGTCACTTATAAAATATCAAACTAGTACAGAACTGGTATTTTCCCAGACACTGGAGTAAGTGTGGTGTTCTAGTACTCCTGAGGAAGGATCCCTTGGAATCGAAAGAGAGGCCTCAGCATCAGCCTCAGCTTAGGTCTCCTTCCTGCCCACCCTTCTTCTGCTAGAGGAGAACTCTGTGAGTTCTGTAGAGTCTAGAGGATATTGGATTTCCCATATTCCCATCAGGGCCCTAATGGAATCTCTGGATCAGCTGATGGCAGTGTCTGTATTAGGAGTAAAAGGTAGACTGGATATACATTAATGACTTTACAAGAAATCCAGCAAAGAGACTACATCGTTCTTAGGGGGAGCTTTTTGAACACTCCAAGAATGGGAAAAAGGGAATTCTACCAACTAGGAGCTAAAAGGTATATTTTTGCCATATGTGTTCTCTAAATGTGGGTCCATTTCCCCCTGGATGCTGTATGTACTGGTGAGACAGAGAGTGTGTTATAGACTTTTGGCGGGGGATATTTTATAACAACTTTTCTTACTATATCACCTTCATAAATACTCCTTTATAAAAGAGAATTGAGTCTGGCTGACTAAATGATATCAACTGAGAATCAGGGTGGGAATCATAGCAATGGAGGCCCATGAACTCGACAGCAACAGAAAGACACCCTTAACCTCTCAAGGGTACCCTAGAGCCCTGGGGGAATGTTGTCGCCATGCTTTGGGGACCAGACATCGTCAATACAAGGGAGAGAAGGGGTGGTAACTTTGGAGCATATATTATACTATCCGCAAATTAGAGGGTTTTTCTTCAAATTGTACTCTTATTGATAAATTCCAAGACTGTACAGAGCTCATTTCCAAATGCAAATGGGCAACAACCCTGTGAGACGCAAAAGAAAGAATTCTATTTCCACAGGATCAGTGATAGCAAGATGTAAGTCAGAGGTGACCAGTTCTAATCAGAGCTGTGACCTAGCAGAACCAGGCTTCTAATCAGGTAAAAGGTCGGAAGCTTGTATGTATGCTTAATGAGCTGTTTGAGAGGGAACATATTAGGAAGGAGAAAACACAAAATGGGCAGTTCAGGCAGGTGCATCTAGCCAATGGGGGGGTGGAATTTGAATTGGGAACAGAGCATAATAAACCTTGCATTTGTCTGAGCAAGGGTGCTCCATTAGGGAGTTACCCATTCACAAGGAATATAAAATAAATGTAAAATAAAATGAGACCTTTTCCTGGCTTCACGAGTATTGTTCTTTCTAGAGTGAGCATGCTTCTCATAACCCAATGACAGTAGCTGGATACTCCCAGCCAGAAATGGTTAGCACCAGCATGAGTTCAACATATATTGCTGGCCAGCGAAGATCCTTGTGGAATACAGGTGCCATATCCTCTATGCCACATCTGTCTGAATCCATGATGATACCCACAGAGGCAGAAAAGGCATTCCACAAAGGGACTGACACAAAGGTTTATGGTCTGAAGAAGAAAGTGCAAGAGAGAATCTAGAATGTCCTCTGGAGAGCAGGTATAACCCACTGAGAACCAGAGCAGATAACTTCCTCCAGTAGTCAAGGTGTGGTGGGATAAATATTTTTCTGTCTAGACCTAAACCTTTCCTTCTTCTAGGTCATTCACAGTCATAGTGTTGTCATCTATCTATCTATCTATCTATCTACCTATTTCTATTTTTCAGCATCCACTTTTATAAGATTTAGAGTTCTAAGTTCCCCCCCCCTCCTTTCCAAGACTGCGTGTAATCTGATATAGGCTATACGTGTACAATCATGTTAAATATATTTCCACATTAGTCATGTTGTGAAAGAAGAATCAGAACAAAGGGGGAAACCACAAGAAAGAAAAAACAAAAAAAGGAGAAAATGGTATGCTTCAATTTGTATTCAGACTTCACAGTTCTTTCTCTGGATGTGGACAGCATTTTCCATCATGAGTCTTTTGGAATTGACTTAGATCATTGTGTTGCTGAGAAGAACTAAGTCTATCAAGGTTGGTCATCACACAATGTTGCTGTTAACTGTGTACAATGTTCTCCTGGTTCTGCTCGCTTCACTCAGCACCAGTACATGTAAGTCTTTCTAGGTTTTTCTGAAATCTGCCTGCTCATCATTTCTTATGGAACAATAATATTTCATTACACTCATATACCACAACTTGTTCAGCCATTCCCCAATTGATGGGCATCCCCTCAGTTTCCAATTCTTTGCCACCACAATAAGTGCTGCTATAAATATTTTTGTATATGTGCGTCCTTTTCCCATAGTCATAGTGTTTTAATCACACCTCAGTCTAGTGAACATATGGAAGATTCTGAGACCTGAGAACAAGGTTCAATGGAGTCAGCATGTGATATTTCTAATGTATGAAACAATCTCCTCCCCACTTCCACCATGTATTCGTGGGTGATGCTCACTGCCTGGTTTCTTGTGCGTGGTTTGGAGCAGCTGCTACATGGTATAAGCACCAATAGGTAGCACTTGGAGTCTGAACACCATCTTAAGCAAACTGAGTACACATGGTTTATATTTCCTACCATCTCTGAACCTCTATAGCCTACCCAACCTTCTCTGTCTGACATTCCATTCTAGGGGGATGGATTAATTCACAGAAAACAAAAATCATTCTCTTTGATTCCGATTGTCTCCACCCATTTGGAGTTCCCAATCTTTTTTTCTCCACTTAATAGTATTTTACTTTTTGCAATTATATATAAAGATAGTTTTCAACATTCACTTTTATAAGACTTTGAATTCCAAATTTTTTTCTTTCTCTCTCTTTTCCCTCCTTCCCAAGATGGCATGCAATCTGATATAGGCTATACATGTACGATCCTATTAGACATTATTTCCATATTAGTCATGGTTGTGAAGGAGGAATCAGAACAGAAGGGAAAAATCATGAGAAAGAAAAAAAGAAAATAGAATGGTTCGATCAGCATTCAGACTCCATAGTTCTTTCTGTGGTTGTGGATAGTATTTTCCATCATGAGTCTTTTGGAACTGTCTTAGATCCTTGCATTGATGAGAACAGCTAAGTCTATCAAAGTCGGTCATCTTACAGTATTGCTGTTACTGTGTGCAGTGTTCTCTTAGTCCTGCTCACTTCACTCAGCATCAATTCATGTAAGTCTTTCCAGGTTTTTCTGAAATCTCCCTGTTCATGATTTCTTATAGTACAATAGTATTCCATTGTATTCATTTACTCCAACTTGTTCAGCCATTCCCCAACTGATGAGCATCCCTTCAATTTCCAATTCTTTGCCACCACAAAAAGAGCTGCTACAAATATTTTTGTGAATGCGAGTCCTTTCCCATTTTTTATGATCTCTTTGGGATACAGACCTAGAAATGGTGTTGCTAGATCAGATAGTTTGATTGTCCTTTGGGCATAGTTCCAAATTGCTCTCCAGAATGGTTGGATCAGTTCACATGGAGTTCCCAATCTTACTTCTCTTTCCCTTCTCAGAGCAGCCCCAAAGAATTAACTCATTTGCACAAAATATAAATGTATTTATTAAAGCAAAATTATAAAAGTAATAATGTAATAGTGTTCAAGATTGCTTCTGGGAGAATATGTATTTCTAGTTCCTTACCACTCCCTCTTCTGCCCCCTGCCCTTTTGTTCTTGTGGTGAGGAGAGATGCACCCAAAGGCCGTTGTGGTACAGGAGTGCTATTAACATTCTTGGTGTCCAGAGCCAAAGTGGCTCATCCAATCAGCCCACACCATTGTCTTCTTTGCTGGTGGCACTTATTGATTCCAATTCCTGGCCATCTGCCATGCAAGTCCAATGACATAGTTTGATACAATAGCAAGTTGTTTCATACTCGAGAAGAATGGCCTTTGGAAAGGCTAAGTTTCCCTCCCCTGCCTGGTGTTTTCTACCTCTCAACATCTGTATAGCAGATGAGTACTGGAAACCAGAGAGTCCATCACAAAGTTCTGTCTGGTCCTTTAAATGCAACCTTGAGTCTTTGGTCACCAAGAGAGACCACTGACCATCAATTTATTGATTATTTTCTGACCTAATTAATAAATTGATTATTATTTTTGTTTTGTTTTGTTTTTGGAGGGGGGAAGGCAGGGCAATTGGGGTTAAGTGACTTGCCAAGGTCACACAGCTCATAAGTGTGTCAAGCGTCTGAGGCTGGATTTGAACTCAGGTCCTCCTGATTCCAGGGTCACCTAGCTGCCCCGATTATTAATTACCCAGGAAAATGTAACCCTGCCAACTTCCCCTTGTGGTAGTATCCCTGAGGCTGTTCCAACTCTACACTTACATATCTCCATCTCTCTTTGGCTCCTAAGAGCTGAAAAGTGTGTGTGTGGGAAACCAGATACAGATGTTGAGACAGAACTCCTTCAGCAGCAGTTACACATTTAACGTCACTTTGGTGACATTAACAGGCTTTACTCCGTACCTGTTGATGCTTGAACAAGAGATGTAGTAGGCTACAAGGGAGATGTACATGGGAGATGTGGGCAGACTTGTAGCCAGTCCATCCTTCGGCTGAGACATCAGTGGAAGGGGTCCTACCAGTAGCTACAGGATCAGCTCAGAAGAGCTCAATCAATTCAGTTCAATAGGCCAGGTAGCATAATTCTTCAGAAAGGAATGGCATGATATTCAAGTGCGCTGTCAAGAACTCCAGTCATTAGATAGAGTCCTTAGTGTCCAAGGAAAACACAAGATGGTAGACTGGTGAAGAACTACAATATAATATAATACAACACAACACAATACAGAAAACATTCATTAAGTGCCTATTGTGTTCCAGGCACTCTGCTAAGTGCTGGGGATACAAACTTAAAGAAGGACAGTCCCCGCCCTTTAGGATCTTACAATCCAGTGGAAGATGATAACACACCAGGAAACTAAAAATGATGCAGGTACCCAGCATAGGGGCATGATGATGATGGAGCCAAATCCAAGGAGTACAGCTAGTGGGAAACTACCCCATACCAAGCAGCTGAAATATAAGGCCATTTTTTAGTCTATGAAAAAGCCCTAGAGAATGGTTGGGGCCTTGCTAAGATAATACAACACGACTGTCTGGTGCCCATAAGGACGTTAGTTGGACTTCTAGGTAGCTAGAATTTACCTGGGATCAGTGGAAAGTACAGGAAATAGGCCATGTGGAAGATTCACACACCTGGTGCACTAAATGAGGGCCCCTATGGTGAGGATCTGTCTCAGGACGTGGAGGAAGAGGCAAGTGTAGGTTGGTATCCTCTCAATGGTTAGGGGAGGGAGAGAGAGAGAGAGACAGAGACACACACACATAGGGGAGACAGAGAGAGAACCACAGGGAGAGAGAGACAGAGACAGAGGGAGAACCAGAGAAGGAAAGAGAGACAGAGAAAGAGGTGAGACACACATATACACGCAGAGAAATGGATAGAGAAATAGATGGAGGGATCACCCTCAGGGTGGAGATATCTCTAAGGGTGGGAAATGAAGTCCAGAGGGTGTCAAACCACAGCTAAGGTCCCCTCATGGAATGGTGCTCTGATGCACAGATCCAAAGAGCAGGATCCTTCCAGGACTTCCATGGGCTGAGGGGGACTTCTCTTTAGACAACGGAGGGAGGATCCCTTAATCCAGAAGCCATTCCTTTTCTGTTTGATTCTCTAGCTGTGGAATTCCTGAGATGCTCTTCAGAGTCTGATTTCTTAGATGCTAGAGATAGTGAGGCTCAGCCTGAGACATCTACAGGCTTAGAATTGGGACAGTAGGGTCTGAGATACCAAGAAGGCAGAATGGAAGTGCCAGGACTATCTGACTGTGGCCGGAGTGGCCTTTGTTTTCTTTGAGTGACTCAGCTTACCTCATTGAGCCTCACTGGCTTGCTGGGGCTTCTCTTCCAGGGCAGGAAGCCCAGTGACCATGCCTGGGAACAGAGAACTTCCGGTGTAATGAGTCATGGGGCTGGCTGAGGGTAGGTGTTGACTCCAGAGCCACACCCTATTGGAGGGGCCAACTCAAGAATCAGTCGGCCCTGGTCATTCAGGCGGCGCTTGATGATGTCAAAAACTCTATAAGAGGGGAGAGGACAGCTTGAAGAGCTCTTTCTTTCCTTTTCCAGTTGGCGCGGCAGCAGTGGGGAGCGTGACTATGGGCCAGCCCTTGCTCTCGGGCTGAGCACAGATGTTGGTAACTATGAATTGTATTGGGTCTGTCTGTTGATATTTGTAATTTGTTTGTATTTTGGTTTTGAAGTTCAGGATGCTGGTTTGTTTTCCCCCGAACTAAATGAATGAATGTTCTGAACTTCAGGGTGCTGGCTGTTTGTTCCCCTGAACTAGCTGACTGTAATCTGTATTTGGCCTGTCTGTTGATGCTTGTCTCTTTGCTCCCCTGAACTAATTGAATGCTAACTGAATGCTGGCGTTTTCCTCTGAACTAAATGAATGTTGTCTGTATGCTAACTGAATGCTGGATTAAAGTAAACTGGTCAACCCCTTCACCGTGCTTTCCTTGTTTAAGCAGATAAAAGAACCTGTGCTTTTCTGGCGTGCCCGGCAACCTCCTGGGTGCTGGCTGTGGAGGGATCTTATGCCCCCACAGAAGCTGCTAGCTGAATTGTTAATACACTGACCAGGGACTAACCTGGCATATGATACCCCAGGGTAAGAGGGCATCATAAATATAAATATGTCACAAACAAGTCATGCATATCACCAGATGCTGTCCACTAGTAAGAGAATTTATAACGCTATGTACATAAGCCCATGTTATACATTATATATGACCTCCCTGCTTGTTCTAGTAATGTAATTTTGTTATGTGGGGCTCGGAACTTATACATATGAGCTCTGTATCTTATGTAGCATGCATAAAACTCTTCTACAAGTAAATTGGTGGACATTCATTGTGCACCATGAATAATTTGCAGGAATTAAAAGTATCTTTACTGAGAGAAGAGTGTAACAGAGGCTAGTAGCTGGATGTAGGAACAAGAGTTCAAGGCAAATGTTGTATACTCTGCCCCCTCAAGTGTGGGCCAGTTTTCCTCTACATTTTTGCCAATGGGTCCCTTTCTCCCTTAAAATCTTGAGCGTGTGTGTGTGTGTGTGTGTGTGTGTGTGTGTGTGAGAGAGAGAGAGAGAGAGAGAGAGAGAGAGAAAGTGAGTGTATGTGTGTATATGTGTGACCACACCCACTTCACTGGCTTGGAATTTCCAGTCCTCCCCCTGGGATATAAAAGCTTTTATGGTGGTAGTGGTAGTCGGGTCACTGGATTGTCCTGAACAGTGCCAAGCACTTCCTAGTTGATACAAACAACTCTGTACCCCAGAACTGAGCATATGGGGCCCTGGGGTGACTAAGTAGCAGAGGGAGCTGTCTCCCAATGCCATGTATGCTCAAGTTAAGCCTAAGCTAAAACTGCAACCACGGTGCTTCTCACAGTCAACGTTCTGGTCCTTTAGCCTAGATAGGAACCTTAAGCTAGATAGCACAGAATGGATCATATGGACAGAGTACTTACAGAAAATGGGATTTGGTTAAAGGGTAAACAGAAGGATACAGGATGCTTAATAACCCCCACAGCGAGGAGCAACTCTACCTTTTCAGCCTTCCTTCACTCATCCCCTATTTACTGTATTTACTCCTGTATTTTATGCTCCAGCTGAAATGAAATAACACTCCCTGATCTTTTCCAAGTGAACAGTTAGTTGCTGGAAATAGATACCCTACAGATCATAGACTTAGGAACTCTGAGGTCATTGAGGCATGTTACAGATAAAATGAGTCTCAGAGGGTCAAATACCTTGCCCAGAGTCATAGCTAGCAAGTGTGTGAGACAGGATTCAAACCCAAGTCTTTAGTCCAGGGTTCTACCCGTTTATTGCGCCACCTAGCAACAACTTTTGTTTATGCTATTGTCTATTGCCTGGAATGTCTTTATTTTCCCCTTTCCCTATTTTCTACCCATCTTGTCAAGTCGTGGAGAAGAATTTTGACCAATGGAATGAATCATGAGAAAGAAGAAACAGAACCAAAAAAAACCAAAAAAAAAACCCCAAAAGCAAAAACAAAAGAGAAGCAGAAAAGGCGAGCATGTAGTGTGCCTCAGTCTGTATTCAAACTTCGCAGTTCTTTCTCTGAATGAAGATAGCATTCTCCATCGTGAGTCCCCTGGAGTTGTCCTTGCCCCTTTAGGTTGCTGAGAGAAGCGCAGTATGTCAGGGTTGGTCCTCACGGAATCCACATATCTGTGGCTGTGCACAACGTTCTCCTGGCTCTGCTCCGCTCATTCAGCATTATGTCATGTAGGTTTTTCCAGGTTGTTACGAAGTCTGCATCATCCCCATTTCTTATGGCACAATAGTATTCCATCACCTTCATATACCACAGCTTGTTCAGCCATTCCCCAATTGATGGGCATCCCTTTGCTTTCCAATTCTTGGCTACCACAAAGAGAGCTGCTATTAATATCCCATCTTTTAATGCCACCTCCTCCTGGAAGCTTTCCCTGATTCATCATCAGTAAGGGAGGGGGGAAAAGAAGGGAATAAGTTATTTATATAGCACCTACTATATATCAGGCACTGTGCTAAGCCTCCCCCCCCACCCCATTTTTTGTAGGCAATCAGGATTAAGTGACTTGCCCAGGGTCACACAGCTACTGAGGTTGGATTTGAACTCAGGTCCTCCTGACTCCAGTACTGGTGCTTTACCCACTGTGCCACCTAGTTGCCCCTGTGCTAAGCACTTTTTACAAATATCTGATTTGATTCTGACAACAGTCCTGGGAATTAAGTGCTATTATCATCCCCATTTTATCATTGAGGAAACAGGAAAACAAGTGAAGTGAGTTGCCCGGGGACACACAGCTAGTGAGTATCTAAGTCCAAATTTGAACTCAGGTCTTCCTGACTCCAGGCCCAGCATTCTATCCACTATGGCGCCACCTAGAAGATGGAAGAACTTTCTCCCTTGAACCTCATACATGATGTCCCAAAAGTCTTAGAGCATGTTTAGGCTACTAAAGCTTACTAAAGAATTATGATAGCATCCCAAAAGTCTTGATATGGTAGATGCCTTAGCGGGATGCATAGAATTACAACAAAAATAAAAAATCTTAAGACTTTTGTTGTAATTCTATGCACTCTGCTAAGGCTTCTCCCATATATTGTTTGTGCTGTACTCCTCCCCTGGATTGTAAACTCCATGAAGGCAGAATACATTTTCTCTAAGCTCTGCTTCTCCCTCGGTTCCTACCATGATACTCTACAGACAACAGATGCTCAGTAACTAGCTGTTGAAGGAATGAATGTTTGTTGCCTGAGCCCTAGTACTGAGAGGAGACTCAGGAGGTCCCGCCTTGCAATCTCTGGTGGGTAACAGGCATCTGAGTAAGTTACCAACTGGTATCTGATATTGGAGAGATAGGAGCTCTCCAGCAATTTAAAACTGTTCATTTTGGCCTGAAGAACAGCTTTTAATTCACTCAACAAACCGTGGGAGCAAGTACTGTTCAGCTTTTCCATTTTTGTTATTTCTATATCTTGAATTTTATTTGGGAAATAAAGGCTTATGCCCCCATGGAATACTGTTGGGGTTTTTTTGGGTTGTTGTCGTTGGTTGTTTTTTTTTCTTGTATGTCTGCAGGGAATTTGCTTTGAAACCTTGGTCAGTTTATCTGCTTTCCCTACCTCCCATTGACATTTGAAAGATGTTACATTGCTTTACCTTTCTTCTCTGATAAATTCAAGCTGTGTGTCATGGTCAATATATGAGATAGATGGGGTAGAAAGAACATGGGTCTAGGTGGTAGAAGATCTTAGCCCAAGACCTGGCTACCATGCTAACTGTGTTGCCCTAGGCAGGTGATTTGACCTCTCTGCGACTCAGTTTCCATATAGTGAAAAGAGCATCTGTTCTATTTACTCCCTGTGTGTTCTGGAACCAATATTTAACTATTCTGGGCTCCTAACATTCTTAAAGATGATCTAGTGAAGTCCAATACCCTCAGGCAAGGAAACTGAGACCCAAGAGAAGTTCAGTGACTTGCCCAAGGTCACACAGTGGCAGAGCTGTGCACCCACTTCCAGGGCTCCCTCCAGTATATCACACTGTCTCACAGCCTTAATTCCCTTCTTTTTAAAATGAAGGGATTCACTAGGTGCTTTCTGAGGTCTCTTCCAATACAGGAAGGAAGAAAAAAAGGAAGGAAGGAAGGAAGGAGGGAAGGAAGGAACGAAGGAGGGAAAGAAGGGAGGGAGAGTGGAAGGAAGAAAGGAAGGGAGGGAGGGAGTGTCAAAGGAAAGAAGGAAAAGAGATGAAAAGGAGAGAGCAAGGGAAAGAGGGAGAAAGGAAAGGAGGGAGAGCGGGAGGAAAGAAGAAAGGAAAGAAAGGAAGGAGAAAAGAAAGAAAGAAGGGAGGGAGGAAGAAAAAGAGGAAGGGAGGGAGGAAGGAAGCAAACAAATAAGCATTTATTAAGTGCCTACTATGTGCCAGGCACTGTTCTAAGCCATTTATAAATACTTTCTCATTTGATCCTCAGAACAACTACCTTGGGAAATACATGCTATTTTTAGCTCCCAGTTTACATTTGATAAAACTGAGGCACAGAGAGGTTAAGTGGCAGAATCATGGATTCAGAGCTAGAAGGGACCCCTAAGGTCATCAAGCCCAAACCTCTTATTTTACAGATGAAGAATTTGAGTCGCATAGAAATGAAGTGACTTATCCAAGATCACATAGCTAGCAACTGTCTGAGGCAAGCTTTGAAATCAGGTCTTCCTTATGCCAAGCCCAGTGCCTTCTCTACTATGCCATCACGACAATGATTAGGTACAAACTATAGTTTGAAGACAGCTCTTTCTTGCTTGGTTGTTTTGCCCCTCCTTTTCAATCAAATATTGATAATTCCGACAATAAACATAGAGGGAAGGAGGGAGACAGGAACGGGGGTGCCCAGTGCCAGGCTATCGTCCATGGTCCTAGAGCAGCCTAGTGCTTTGACTGGGGGTAGGGGTAGCTACAGCCCATGGCAGGGGCTGGGAAGGGAGAGAGATATCTGGAATCTGTCTCGTTGGCTTTGTGGCAGCTGCAGCCAGAGCTGGAGCCTCTCTTGGAACAGGACTTGCCTGAGGGTTCGTTCTGTACACAGGGGATTAAAAGTTCCCCTAGTCCCAGGAGCTGAGAGATCCAGGCATCCACTTATAGCTCTTTGGTTTTTATCTCGCCATGTTTTAATAAGGCAGAGACCAGAGTTTGAGAACAGAAATCAAGATACAGGATCTGACCTAGGTTTATTGTTTCTGTAGAATCTCAGTGAAAATTCACTTTCTCCTCTTGAAATTGGGCCTGTCTCAGAAAATTCTGGTGACCATGTTTGAGAGGATCCCCTATTAAAGGGAAGAAGGAAAGGAGCATTTTTTGGGGGAGGGGTGACCAAGAGGGACCTACTAAGTTACATATTGCTCTGGATACCTGAGTAAGGCAGTGAGTTCATGAAAGGGGTTGGGGTACCTGGAAGATTGGGGATAGATCTATGCCCAGATCAAGGAAAGAACTCTAGTCTTGAATTTGGCCATTACACCCTAGCTATGTGATATTAGGAGGTCATTTTAAATTTCAGTTTCCCAATTTGTAAAAATTCGCATATGTAGTCTTTCTAAAAGGTCCTTTCCAGACTTGCTATTTCAGGGACTAAAATCCTTCCCATCTCTCATGCATCCAAATCCAGACTAGAAATGGGTCTAGGAAACCTAGGTCCTCCAGAGATCCATGGTTGGGAAGTCAGATCAGCTGAGTCCTGTCCTTGGGGGTGGGGGAGGTCAACTGGGTTGACCAGAAGGATCACAGGCCTGGATTCCTTTGCAGGGTGTGGGGCTGTAGTTTCAGACTACCTGTCCCTCAAGACAAGGCTGGGGACAAGTTGGACTGGACAATCTTCCTGGGAGTGGGGGGGAGCTTGTCAATAATTCTTCTGCATTTCATTTAGGATCCAGGTCTGGTAACGGCACAGGTAATGGCACAGGTATGAACACCGGGAAATATGGGCTGAACACAGTGTTCCCCAGGCCCTGCAGGGCCCCAGTGCACACCAAGGGGCCTCCGGAGTCACCCTGGCATGAGTCCTTCCCACCTTTCTCAAGCAGACAGACCTTATCTGTCAAATGAGTAGGAGAAGGAAATGGCAAACCACTTCAGTATCTTTGCCAAGAAAACCCCAAATAGAATCATGAAGAGACTGATGACTGAACAGCAATTTAAATTCTGTAGAGCATTTTATACAAATTATCTCATTTGCTCCTCACAACAATTCTGTGAGGAAATCACTGCAGGTACAAATGTTCCCATTTATAGATAAGACACCTGAGGCTCGGAGGTTAAGTGACTTGCCCATAGTTACATGGCTGAAAACTGCCCAAAGCAGATTGTGAATCCAGGTCTTTTGGACTCCAAGTCTAGCACTTTCCACTACATCTTCTCAAGTATACAATGATCTTTAGTGGGGTGCATGGGGAGTTCAAGGAGGACTAGCACTTCTGCTGTGAGGGTTTCAGGGTTGTTTATCCACCTGGTACTCCACTCTCACCTATGGCTCCAAGAAGCTGTAGCTCGCGAAGTGGCCACACTCTCATAAACTATTTTAGCAGATGGGCCAAACACCAGGTTGACGGTACCTGACAGGTCTCAAACCCATCGGTGAGTTAGGAGGATGTCTACCCCAAGAATGTGAAGACTTGCCCCTGTGGAATGGGTGGATGAGAACGATTTGTTTCAAGGGCTGTGAAGGTGAATGAAGCAGGTGCTATGGAGCACTTACAGCTTGGTCAGACATTGAAGAGCCAAGGTCAACCTCTGCATCCTGGGCCATTGCCAGTCATCTTGACTTGTGTCCTGCCACTGGATTTTGATGATTCAGAAAGTAAGGCTGATGACTGTGCAAAGCAGCCTCTCTTAAATACAATTCACGAGCAAGTCAAGACATCACTCCTTGAAGTCCTCGTAGGTCCTCTTTAAAAACAAAGGATGAACAACAGTTATTAGTCATTTGTGTGACATCCCCTTAGACCAAAATTCCATGATGGTAAAGACAGTATTTTCTCAACCTGGGAAGACTTATTTGAACTGATACAAAGTGAAATGAGCAGAACCTGGAGAACATTGTACACAGTAACAGCAATATTTTACGATGATCAGCTGTGAAGGACTTAGCTTTTCTCAGCAATACAATGATCCAAAACAATTCTGAAGGACTTATGATGAAAAATGTTATCTATCGCCAACAAAAGAACCGATGGAGTGTGTATGCAGGTGGAAGCACAATTTTTTTACTTTATTTTTCTTGCCCCCTCTTTTTTTTTTTTTGCAATATGGCCAATATAGAAACGTTTTGCATGATCTCAAATGTATAATTGATGTCACATTTCTTGCCTTCTTAATGGGTGGGAGAGGGCTGGGAGGGAGGCAGAGAATTCAGAACTCAAAAATTTTTTTAAAAATGAATATTAAGAAAATAATAAATTCAAAATAAAACAAATTTAAAAGGATAGTTTTTTTCCTTGTTAAGGAGTATTTAATTTTTATTTTATATTTTATTTTATTACTTATATTATTATACATTCTATGTAATATATCTATTATTTATTTATATTTTAATATTTTTATAATAGTACTTTTTCAATTCAATATAAAAATAGTTTTCAACATTCACTTTTATGAGATTTTGAGTTCCAAATTTTTTTCTCCCTCCCTCTCTCCTCTCCCCACTCTCCAAGACAGCAAGCAATATGACATAGGCTATATATGTACAATCATATTAAACATATTTCTACATTAGTCATGTCTGAAAGAATAAGCAGAACAAAAGGGGAAAACCATGAGAAAGGAAAAAAAAGAGAGAAAATAGCGTGCTTCGATCTGCATTCAGATCATGAGTCAAAAAGAGATATTTTTTCTAAACTGTTTTGTATCTATTTTTGTTATCCCTTCCCTCTCCGCATGTCCTCACGGTGACAGTCTTTTCGACTCTTCCTACATGACGCCCCATCTCCCAACTCTCTGCCTCATTACTGGCTGGTCCTCCACACCTAAGATACTCTCCCTCCTTATCTCTACCTCTGATCTTTTCTAGCTCCCTCTCAGACTGACCTCAAATCTCACATTCCACTTGAAGCCTTCCCCTCTTGGATTACCTTCTGTCTGCTCCATTTAGATCTTACAGGTACATACTTATTTTTTATGTTGTCCTCCCTATTAGAATGTGAGCTCCTTAAGAAAGTGGACCATGTTTTTTGTCTTTCTTTGTATCCACAAGGCTTAGCACTTAGTGGCTGGAACAGCATACCTTAAAAGTGCTCGTTGACTGACCATACACCTTAGACCCCCCATAAATATTTGTTGAACTGAGGAATGTCAGTGCTTAAAGGAACCTTAGAATTTAGTCCTAACCCCAGCAAAGGAGGAAACTGAAGATCCGTGAAGGAAAAGAAAAGCAAGGCTTGAATCCGTGAACGTCCTTGGCTTCATAAAATGAGATAACGGTCTGTTTTTATTTCTACTGCTCCTGCTGCAGTCTTAAATATTTTAATGGCAGATTTAATGATGCTTTTCCTCTGGGGCTTTTTAGCAAAGGAAGCAATTAAAGATCCTAATTGATGATAATAAGCATATATATGCTTGTTAAACACATATATGTACAAATGATCTACATATTACATAATTACAGAAATTATACAAGCATAAACTATATTCCCATATAATTTTAGGTAGGGAATAGAGTCTGGAAGCGTTTCTTTTCTTCCGACTTTCATCTTGGGGATAGACTCAGTATTTTAGGTGCTGCGTTGCCGGTATGTCACGGCAGAACATGTTTGCGAATTTCATAGCCCGCAGTTAATTAAGCTGGAAACTAGCTTCCTGAGAGGCCGGGGGTGGGGGTGGGCGCGGGGCGGGGTCCCCTTCTCTACCTGGAGGGGTGCAGTCTCTTACTTAATTCAATAGGTCAAGCATTCACAATTTCATTAGAGTGGGTTTTCCCCCCACCAACAAAGATTTAAAAAACAAAATAAAAAACAAAACCCTTCCAGCCCAGGTGGGAACTCCTTAACAGTTGCTGCGGCTAAAAAACTACAAATAAAAATGGGGATATTTCCCCCTCCACGGGCTTGGCCAAATCCTTGCTCCTTAGTCCCTTTAAAAAGAATTGTTCCTCCTTCTCCCCATCATGAATTTGGAGGCAGAGGAGCTGAGTTCAAGTGTGACTTTTGTGACCTGTGAGATCTGGGGCTAGTTACTTCTCCTCTCATGGACCTCAGTTTCTCTATCTTGGCTTAACCGGGCACGTTCTTCATTCTTTTGAAGAATTCAAATCTCCTCCTATTATCACAAGAGGCCCTTCCAACCAAGCCCCTCTTCTTTTTACAATGCAGGAGGGGAAACTGAGCGTCAGAGAAGGGAAGGGAATCGCCCCAATATACACAGCAGGGGCGGGAGCAGCAGGATTCCCCACCTTCGCCCAACGTGAGGGTATGGGCGGAGCGGCGACCCGTAGTCCCTTTTCAAATTTCCCAACCCAGCAAGGAGTTTATTCTCTAAACGGAAACGTCTAGGGGAAGCGTGCTATTGGTTAACGGGTTTTCCCCGCCCCCCGGAAACGTTTGTCGTCACGAGCCGATCTTGAACTCCACCTTTCCTAGTCTTTTGGCCCCGCCCGCTTTATGCCTCCCGCTCCCCATCCCCTCACCCCTCCCCAGCCTGTTCCGGAAGTCGAATAACGGCCTCCCCAGAATGCCGCACATGCGCCCTGCCTCCGCGAGATCACTTCCGGGAGCTTCGCTCTGCTAGCCTAGCCCTGGGCGGCGGGGTCGCCTGTGAGGCGCCGGCTGTCGCGTCGTCCTCTGTGGGAGAGAGATCGCCGACAAGCCGGAGAGAGCCCGGCACGAGGGAGCCTGCGTGCGGCGGTGGCCCTGCCTCCTCCTCCCGGCGCCCGCGGCCGGGTCATGAGCTCGGCCGCATGATGTGCGCCCGCCCGCCTCGGCTGCCGCCGCCGTCGCCGCCCGCAGGCCAGGAGGAGACGCCGCGCCGGGCGGACCCCCGGGGCTCCCGCCCAGCCCGGCCCGGGGACCCGGGTGAGTGAGTGAGAGGCCGCCCCTGCCCGGGCCGTCTGCGCCCTCTCCTCCCTCTGCTCTCCCTCCTCCCTCTCGCCCCTTCTCTTCTTCCTCTTTTCTCGCCCCTTCCTGTCCTCTTTCCTCTTCCTTTCCTCCCACTCCCCTCCCTCTCCCCCTTCTCTTCTTTCCTTTCCTCCCTCTTCCCCTCACCTCCCTTTCTTTCCTCTCTCCTCATTCTCATCTCCCTTTCTTTCCACTCTACTCCCTCTCGTTTTCCTCTCCCTTCCCTCTCCTCCTTCCTCTGTCCTTCCTTTTCCTTCCCTCCCTCTCCCCCGTCTCTTTTCTCTCCTATCTCACCTCACCATTCTCCTTCCTCACTTCCTTCTTTTCTCTCCCTCATCTCCCCCTCTCTCTTTCCTCTGGTTTCCTTTGTATTTTATTTTATGCTTTTAAAAACCTAGTTCTGAGAGGAAGTCCATAGAAGAGGTTCACTCCCTCTTTCTCCCTTTCCCTCCCCTCCCTCTCTCTCCCTCTCTCTCTCTCTCTCTCTCTCTCTCTCTCTCTCTCTTTCCCCCCCTCTCCCCCTCTCCCCCCTGTCCTCCTCCTCTTCCCCCCTTCCCCCCTCTCTTTGTCTCTGTCTCTCTCCCTCCTTCCCTCCCTCTCTCCCTTTCTCCCTCTCCCTCCCCCTTCCCTCTCTGTCTCTGTCTCTTTCTCTCTCTCCCTCTCCTCCGCCCTCCCTCTCCCTTGTCCTCTGTCTCCTTCCCTCTCTCCTTCTCCCTCTCCTCTTGCCCCCTCCAGCCTCCTGCCTTCTCAGTTTACTTTCTCTGCCACTCTAAGAGGGTTGGGCTCACTGATGGAGGATGTCTCTTTCAGCTATAAATTCTGCCGCCCAGGGCCCTTCTCCTCCGATCGCTCTTAGCTGTCTCTCTTCCTGGAGCCCTTCTTAATTTCTTTTAATCTCTGCCACTTTCCCATTTGTAATTCGACTCTTTTTTCCTCTAGTCTTTGTAATTCTGAGACTATTGCAACGGTTGCCAGATCTTATTTTGTCTTTCATCTTCCGCTCTTCTACTTTTTTTTCCCTCCCTCAGCCACCGTTTTTGCTTATTGTTTCTGGTGTGACTTTTTTTTTCCCTTCTGATTTTGGTATAGTGTTAGGGGATATAGAGCAGGAAGGAACCAGCTAGTTCAGAGATTCTTAACCTTTTTTTGTGTGTGTGTTTTCAGACCCCTTGGGCAGTCTGGTGAATCTCCCTGACCCATTGTCAGAGTAAGGTTTTTAAAAGCCAAGAATAAAATCCAAAGGAAACCAGTTATATTAAAATACAGTTATTGGATTTTTTTTTAAAAAGTTCACAAGATCCCAGTTTAAGAGCCCTTTTGTTTTAATCAAACTTTTTTCATTTGATGGATAAGGAAGTTCGGGATTTAGAGGGACCCAAGATCAGCAGGAAGAAAGTAATAGAACTGGAATTGACTCTTAAGTCCAGCTCTTTTTGCTACATATGATTTCGTAAATAAAATGTTTCACTTTATTCCTTTCATAGAAAATATTGTCAGTTTTTTCTATTCATTGTAGGAAGGTAGTTTAAAAAAAAACATGGTAGGGAAGAACCAGTAGATTTCTGGAGAATAACTCAGATTATACTTTCTCCAGGCAGCCTGACTTAGTCTCTCTTCCACCAAGTGATGAATGACCTTCTCCCTCAGAACCTCCCATCACTTTGAATGACCTTCTCCCTCAGAACCTCCCATCACTTTTTGTACTTTCTCTAATGCACTTAACTATCCTACACAGTGTTACATATCTGTGTTGGTGTCTGTTAGACTGAGTGATAGCCCTGTGAAGAGTGCAGTGAGTGCACTAAAAGGGACCTCAGGGCCTTGTGCTCCAATCTCTTTCTTTTACTATGGAGGAAACTGATGTTGAGGAAGGTTAAGAGACTTGCCTGAGGTCTAAGAAGCAGGGAAAAAGCAGGGTTGGGACTCGATACCAGGATATTGTGTTATGAAAATCAGTTGAGGTAATGTATGTAAAGAGGGCAGCAATCATGTCTTATCCAAACTTTATCTTTTCCAACAACCAGTGCAATTTTCCAGTACCCTTTTTTGATCTTGGGCAAGCCTTCCTGTATAAAAGCCTTAGTTTTCCTCACCTGTAAGATGAGGGGTTTGGATGAGATGATTTCTAAGGTATTTCCAGCTCTAACATTCTATGTCTGGGAAATCCAGTCCACCTGGAGTTTTTGCATTTTTGCTGCCTGTAGTCAGTGCTCTTCTCATCACCTGGAAGGTGCTCTTGCTGTTCCCAAGTCCTTGAACACCACCCCTTTCTCTAGTAGGTCCTATGTGGAGCCATTGGAGAGACCTAGAATAAAACCAGTTTGTTTTTACGTTGTTAAATGGAGAGTAAAAAATTGCTGGTGCTTGTAATTTTGCATTTTAGGTTAGACTGCCATTTAATCAGGACTCATTTAGATTTTTTATTTGCAACAAGCTTTAGTTAAAACTTTTTGGTTGTAACTCTTTGCTTATAGTTGTTGTAGACCTTCTTCTAAAGTGCTTGTCCAGAATCTTAGACACATAGTAATAGAACATAACATTTTAGAACTGTGAAATTCTAGTAGATAATCTATTCCAGTCTCTCATTTTACAGAGGAGGTCATTAAAGTAATTTACTTTGTGGTAGTGATAGAGCTTGAACTAAAATAAAATACAGTACACCTGACTCCTGATCCAGTGTTGTTTCCAATACACCACACCACCTGATCAAGATGTAGTAATCCTTGTATGACAACTTAGTGATAGACCATAAGGTTAATATGAAATTCCTTTGGGCTGGACTTGGATCCAAAGAATAGTCATTAATGGTTTGAGACAACATGGTGTAGTGGAAAGAGCCCTAGAAGGATAGCCAACGTTGCTTGGAAATGTCTGAATTCAAAGTTTTCTCCATAGGCTAGAATGTTGGGGATGAGTATAGTAAGGTGAAGTTGAATAGGGATAAGTATAAAATCTTACACTGAGGATTAAAAAAAAATCTACTTCTCTAAATATGAGATGGAGGAGGAAAGGCTGGATAGCAGTCCACCTGAAAGATCTTGGAACTTTACATCAGACTCGGGAAAAGTTAACAGTGTTTTATGGCAGCCAAGTTATGAGATACATAGTGTCCGGGACCAGGGAGATGTCAGTCTCACTGTATTCTTTCCTGGCTAAATCACATTTGTATTATTGAATTTAGTTGCAAATTTTGAGTGGGACATTGATAAGCTGAAGAGCATCAAGAGGATGGTAAAGGGTCCTGAGATCTTGCCAGATGAGGGTCATTTCAAGGAGCTGGCGAAGTGTTCAGTTTGGAGAAGAGAAGATTTTTGGTGGGGATGTGATAGCTATCAAGTATTCGAAGACATCATTATGGAGACCTATCAGATCTGGAGGACCACATTTGGTCTTGTTTAGGCAGGTATTTCAGAGAAGATTGGTAAGAAGGAAAAGCTTCTTAACAGGGATGTCCCAAAGTGGAATGAGATCCCTTGGGAGATGGTGGGTTCCTTCTGAAAGGCTGGAGGCAAGTATCTAATATATTGTGGGAAGGGATTCTTTTTTTCGTTTAGATCTGATGGGCATTGATCTTCCCTCTGAAACTAATATTATGTGAGAGTTAATTCATATCTCATCTATAAAATGAGAATAATAATAGTAATGCCAACCCTGCAGGGTTATTGTGAGAATAAAACGGAATAGCGTATAAAAAGTGCTTTGTAACCCTTAAAAATGATAGAAAAATGTTAGCTGTTATTATTTAGGGATAAGGACTGAGCCTATGATTACATAGGTAGAGGAAACTCCTGGATTGAGGATACTCTCTACCAATGCAAGTTAGCATCTTTGCAATTTAGAGTCTCAGAGAAAGAGAAAGGAGAGATTAAGCAACTGGCGCAGGGTCATATACTATTATGTGTCACCGGTGGGACTTGAAGCCCCAGTCTTACTGGTTTTGAGGCTGGCCCTCTATCCATACTACAAGGAAGTCAAACTCAAATAGAAAAGGGGGCCAGTAATCCGTACATGAGGATCCCTGTGGGCCCCATATTAATTTAGTTTTAAAATGTAATATTATCTGTTTTGGTTTTGTTAAATATTTCCCAATTGTATTTTAATCTGGTTTAGGCTGTACATATGGGCTGCATGTGTCTGGGGGCCATATTTAACCTCTGTACTACATCATGCTACTTTTATCATTATTGTTGTTATTAATAATTTCCTTGAAACCAGGGAGATTTGTTTTTCATCTAAAATTTACTTGATTTGGTGATCTCTAATAATCAACTAAAGAGTGAGCTTCAAAACAAATTTCAAAGCAGGATAAAATTGGAAGACTTTTGAAGTATAAGCCAGTGTGATAATTTAGAAGACGATTTTATACCTGCATGCCAGTCTTCCCTTAAAAGTAAAAGACACCATGGAAGGCCTTTTAAAAATATATTTAATTTTTCTGTAGCCCAGGATGTTAATAAAGGTAGAATTCATTCTCTTTATTTTTTTTTAGTTTGCAGTTCAAATTGCAGTTATTTTTAAAAATAACAACTGGAATCACGTATATGGATGTCTGTAAACTCTTAATTGATGCCAGTAAGCATGCATAAGCACTCTACTACTGTGTCCCATTTGATGAGGGGAAGTGAAAAGAATGCTACAGTCTGAGGATGTGGGATCAGATTTCAGCTTTACCACTTTTACTACCTCTTGACTTTGGGCCAATCCTTTAACCTCTTATGGCCTCTATTTCCTCATTTGTAAAATTAGCAGGTTGAACTAGATGATCTCTAGATTGTCTTCTAGTTCTAAATATGTGATCCAGTAACCCTGTGAGGTTCACATGACAAGTGAATATGCCATTTAAAGGGGAACTATAATCCTTATTTTTACAGATGAGGAAATGGAAAGTCAAACACTTGCTCAAAGTTAGTGATACAGGCAGAACTAGCACCAATATTTTAGGATTATTAATTAGTGTTCTTTACAGGCCATCATGTAATTTTTTCCAACCTAATTTCCCACTTCTCCAAAGTGAACTCTACATTCTAGTCAACTTGGAATACTCCTTATCTTAAAACATGTTTTCTCTATGTTTTTGCTCATGCAGTTCTCTATGGTTAGAGGACTCATTCTTGAGTTCAATTCAGGATCCAGCTCCATTATTACCTTTGCCCCAAGTGGTTTCCTTGGTACCAGCTGACCTTGGGAAAAACTGGCCCCTTCATTTTTGCCCCTTGTATAAGCGTTTAACTTTGTGCTAGTCACATGGTACTTTGATACATTGTTGTATATTGAATATCTCATGTACAATTTTGTATCCTTCAGACAGCTTGGCATATACCCTTATATAGATACTGAATACTTAAATTTGATGATCTGTAATCTTATTGTGGACATCCCTTTCCACTCCTACAAATGAAAATCCATCCATGCTTTATTCAAATCATTGAACGTCTGTTGAGCACCTGCAATGTGAAAGGCATTGTGTCTGCAGGTTCTGGGCATACAGAGACAAAAAAGACCCCACACAGTCTCTGCCTTCAATGAGCTTAACTTTTAGTTGAACTTATAACACATTGATTAGATGGTCTCTGATAATCAACTAAAGTTGCAAGTAAGTTCAAGGTAATTCGAAGAAGGATAATTAGGCAGCTAGGGTGACCCACTCTTAGCTGGGGTGATAGGGAAGGTAGAAGCCCTCTATCCAACGTGCTGGAGACCTTCCTGTAGGTGTTTCATTACTTAGAGATACCAGTGCCACATTCGTGTTGTTCACTTGTAACTCCGTGCTCTCCCTCTGATACACCTGCTTTGTTTTATAGACTTCAGTTTCCTTGATACTTAACGTTTTTTATTCTGTTTTATGCCTACAGAGACATCCTTGATCCATGAAATAGGCACTTTATAGTTGTTGTTTCAGGGACACTATTGAATATCCTTCGATATTTACTGAACACATTTAGAAGGGGTACAGCTTTGTCTCAGTCTCCTTTATGTCATTTTGAAGGCATATAAAGGGAGAAATGAATCACTTTCTCCCATCAAACTTTCATAGTATTTTTGCTGAAGTCCTTTGAGTTTTCGCAGCACTTAGAGACTCTCCTGGATGGATCTAAATTAAAGTACCTTCTGAAGCCAGATACGGTGAACATTTGTTCTCTGTGGCATTTGCTATCTTGATCCCTCCATTACATGGATATAATTGAGAGTTTAGTACATTTGGATTTGAAATCCTTGTGCTACTTATTTGAATATGGGTGGGTGTGTTTCTCGGTAAATTCACTTCAAGCAAAATAAAGAAACCTTCTCTGGAAGATATGGAAAAGTCTAGCTGAATTATCTTGGGACTTGGTACTTGGGGAGAGAGTCTGGCTACTGGGTGTGCAAGTATGGAGGGCATTTTTTACTTGTAAATTTAAGATTTTTGGGGGGGTTCAGTTACTCTGCTGACTATTGCACATATTTTTCTTGTATGATTTATTTAGTTGTGCCTTGAGTTTTAAGAACTAAAGTAAAAATTTTGACCTATAGCCTGCTAATGGATATGAATATTATATGTGAAAATTTTCCTCTCATTCTCATTTAAAATATAAGTATCTCCTTAGTCTCCCTAAACTTGCCATCTCTTTGATTTACAACTTCCATAAGGGGATTCCAGGATAATGAAGTGTTTTTATTTAAAAAATCTCTTGAAGTTGAAAGCCATATTTTGATATTGATAATATAGACTGTGGATAATATGTTGGTGTAAAATTGAGAGTTGATTGCAGTTGGCATGATAAACTAATATTGTGCCTTCCTCTTAAACATTCTTTAGATTCTGTAATTGGAGAGGAAAATAGTAGGTTTTGTGTACAGTAGATAATTGCTATGCTTTTAAAGAACAAACTAAATATTTCATGATTGCAAATTGATGGAAAGAATGTTTAAAGAACATAATTGCTATCAATGCAGTTTAGTAGATTATCTGAAAGTTAAATCCTCGTTAGCCCTGGTTTCCTTCACAGCTTGGCTCAAACACCAAATTCTGAGGCCTTTCCTGATTTCCTCAGCTACTTAGCCCCTCTCCCAACCTATTGCCTCCTATTTGTTGTTGTTTTTTATGCATATATGTGTAAGTGCCTTCTCTCCTTTAATAAAATATCAACTCTTAAAAGGCAAGGAGACAGTTTCAGGGTTTCATTTTTGCCTTACTGTGGCGTCGGCGTCTGTTGTCGTAGTCGTCGTGGTGTATCTCCTCCGCGCCTAGCACAGCGTTGCACCTAGAAGGTGCTTAGTAAATACTCGATTGCTTGATCAGTAGTTAGCTTCTCTTCCGGAGGCAGGAAAAAGGCCCAAAGATTTTTTGTTTTAAACAGATAGTGTACATGTGAATGGGGAGGACCGTACCTTAACCCAAGCTTTCGTTCAGCTCACATCCCCAGTCTCTAAAATAGAGCCTGTCATAACAAGTGCTTTAGAAATATTATCTAATGGAATTTAGTACCTACTTTGTGCAACACATTGCAGGTGCTAAAATGCCAAAATCCAAGGCATCCACTTTGGTAAATGGAATAATAATAATAATAAGCTATTAATTATACCTTGGATTTTTATAGCACCTTTGCCCCAAAAGAGCCTGGAGCACTTTCACCTACTATCTCATTTGTCTTAGTATTATTCTTCAGTGTTAACATCGTCTTTTTCACTACCAAAGAAAGCATGAAATGTAAGGAGAGCCTAAGTAACTTCACCTGAAGTACCAGCAAAAAGTGGATATCCAATTCTAATCTTTGTTCCTGACTCACAACCTCATTGTTTTATAACAAGTCCTATTTGAACAACCCAAGCTAGGCATGAAAATTACTACATTGTATTTATATCTTATTAGAATGGAAATTTAGTGCTAGAGGATCCTAAAGGATTTCATATTATTTGTTTTGTTTTAGGATTCTTTTTTATAATTTGGGGGGAATACTAGAGTAAGATGTACTCTACCCTCAGATATGTGGTAGAGGCTAAGTACTAGAAAAAGAAAAATTGAGTCAGTCTATCCTGTCAAGCAGGTCATATTCTAGTTGAGCAAGACAACACAGAAGGAGGGCTGGTTCAATAACATGATAGATGGAAAGACCAGGCGGTACTCAAGATTTAGCATCACAGTTAGCAACACCCTAAGGACCTTGGCCACGTGGATAGGCAGTCTAGTGGTCATCGTGGATGGAGCTCTGAGATATTCCTGGTAGAGGTGGAGGTTGTGACATACAGATCAGTATTCAGGTGAGAATGGGATACCAGTGTCTTATGGGAACTGTAATGTGAGTTAAGCTAGGGAAGAGGAAGGCCTGTGGCTCCTCACCATGTGGTCTTGTATTGTCGATACCTTAGAGCTCTGAATTTATGTTCTAAGGAATAGTCCATATTTTTCTGTAAATAAATTTTTGTGTTCACTTGTGTCCTTGAACATCATTAATGCTAAGAAATGATTACTATAGGAAGGTTAGAACTGGTAGGTACCTTAATACTCACCTGGTTCAATGCCCTAATTTTACAGATGAGGAATTTGAGGCATAGAGAAGGTAAATCAATCAGCCAAGAATCTATTAAGGACCTGTTCTGTGCCAGTTGCTGTACTGGGTTTTGGGAAAGACAGAGACATAAACTCAACAGTCCCTGCCTTTAAGAAGCTTACATTTTGTTTGGTTAGACTACATGTACGTGTATAGTACAGAGATACACACACACACACACACACACATATACATATATATGTATATATCACATACACATATATGAGTATGTGTATGTATTCATATATGCATATATATATATATATATATATATATATATATATAAAATCTTTAATATACATATACATGTCTCACCCAACACAATGTAGGCTTCTTGAGGGCAGGGACTGTTGGATTTATGTCTTCGTCACTACACATTTTGTTGTACCCCATCTGGATTTTTATACTGAAATGGCATTGATTCTCAAACTTTTTTCATGATCCAGCGCACCAGGTGTTTAATGAACTTGGGAATGCAGTGCTGAAAGATTTGGTTTGGTAAGTCCTTGTGGATGATAGTAACTTTTTTTCCTTTCTGAGAGGAAATTTATCTAGCAGATTTTCATTCTGTACCAGAACTAGAGATAAGAGAGTGGATACATTGTAGAAAAACTTATTTACGGGAGCCAAGATGGAGGCTGGAAAGCAGTGAGCTCCCTGCTGAGTCCCTCCAAAAACCTATAAAAAATGGCTCTGAACCAATTCTAGAACTGCAGAACCCACAAAACAGCAGAGGGAATCAGGGCTCCAGCCCAGGACAGCCTGGATGGTCTCTGGGTGAAGTCTATCCCACACGGAGCTGGGAGCTGGGAGTGGAGTGGAGCAGAGCCCAGTGTGAGCGGCTCGGACCAACCAGACCAGGAGCCGGGTGGAGCGGGCCCTAGCGCCCTGAATCAGTGCACTGCAGCAGTTACCAGACTTCTCAACCCACAAACACCAAAGACAGCGGAGAAGGTTAGTGGGAAAAGCTGCGGGAGTGGAAGGAGCTGATGGTTCCACTTTCAGCCCCGGGGGGCATTGGAGGTGGGGCATCTACAGCTGCTGCTGCTTCTGGCCCCAGGCCCACCTGGTGGGAGGAATTAAGTGGCAGATCAGAGCAGGAGTGCACATCCTGCTGAAGATTTAAGCCCGGTCCGGGTTGGGGGTTCTTGGGGAAGGAGTAGTGCTGGTGTGGCAGAGCTGGCGCATCCCCCCAGACGTGGAACATAGAACTCTTTAGTCTACAAGCAGTCATACCCCACTGAAAAACTCAAGGGTCAAGTTAGTTGGTTGGGAATATGGCCAGGCAGCGAAAACGCACCCAGATTCAGTCTCAAGACTTTGCATTCTTTCTTTGGTGACAAAGAAGACCAAAACATACAGACAGAAGAAGTTAACAAAGTCGAAGAGCCTACAACAGAAACTTCCAAGAAAAACATGAACTGGTCCCAGGCCATGGAAGAGCTCAAAAAGGATTTGGAAAAGCAAGTTAGAGAAATAGAGGAAAAATTGGGAAGAGAAATGAGAAGGATGTGAGAAAACCATGAAAAACAAGTCAATGACTTGCTAAAGGAGACCCAAAAAAATACTGAAAAATACACTGAAGAAAACAGCACCTTAAAAAACAGACTAACTCAAATGGCAAAAGAGCTCCAAAAAGCCAATGAGGAGAAAAATGCCTTGAAAGGCAGAATTAGCCAAGTGGAAAAGGAGGTCCAACGGACCACTGAAGAAAATACTACCTTAAAAATTAGATTGGAGCAAGTGGAAGCTAGTGACTTTATGAGAAATCAAGATATTATAAAACAGAACGAAAGGAATGAAAAAATGGAAGACAATGTGAAATATCTCCTTGGAAAAACCACTGACCTGGAAAATAGATCCAGGAGAGATAATTTAAAAATTATTGGACTACCTGAAAGCCATGATCAAAAAAAGAGCCTAGATATCATCTTTCAAGAAATTATCAAGGAGAACTGCCCTAATATTCTAGAGCCACAGGGCAAAATAGAAATTGAAAGAATCCACCGATCGCCTCCTCAAATAGATCCCAAAAAGAAATCTCCTAGGAATATTGTCGCCAAATTCCAGAGCCCCCAGATCAAGGAGAAAATACTGCAAGCAGCCAGAAAGAAACAATTTGAGTATTGTGGAAACCCAATCAGAATAACCCAAGATCTGGCAGCTTCTACATTAAGAGATTGAAGGGCTTGGAATACGATATTCTGGAGGTCAATGGAGCTAGGGCTAAAACCTAGAATCACCTACCCAGCAAAACTGAGTATCATGCTCCAAGGCAAAATATGGATTTTCAATAAAATAGAGTACTTTCAAGCTTTCTCAGTGAAAAGACCAGAGCTGAATAGAAAATTTGACCTTCAAACACAAGAATCAAGAGAAGCATGAAAAGGTAAACAAGAAAGAGAAATCATAAGGGACTTACTAAAGTTGAACTGTTTTGTTTACATTCCTATATAGAAAGATGATGTGTATGATTCATGAGACCTCAATAACATAGTAGCTGAAAGGAATATGCATATATATATATCTATATATAGATATATATATGTGTGTGTGTGTGTTTATGTATATATATATAAGTGAATGTTCATGTATGTATATATGTATGTGTGTATATATATATAAAGAGGGGGGGGTCACAGGGTGAGTTGAAGATGAAGGGAAGATATCTAAAAGAAATAAAATCAACAAGGGATGAGAGAGGAATAAATTGAGAGAGGGAGATAGGGAGAGATAGAATGGAGTGGATTATCTCGCATAAAGGTGGCAAGAGGAAGCAGTTCTGTGGGAGGAGGGGAGAGGGCAGGTGAGGGGGGAATGAGTGAATCTTGCTCTCATCAAATGTGGCCTGAGGAGGGAATACCATATATACTCAATTGGGTATCTTACCCCACAGGAAAGAGGAAGGAAGAAGAAAAAAAAGGGGGGGGGGAATGATGGAGGGGAGGGCAGATGGGGGTGGAGGTAATCAAAAACAAACACTTTGGAAAGGGGACAGGGTCAAGGGAGAAAATTCAGTAAAGGGGGATGGATTGGGAAGGAGCAAAATATAGTTAGTCTTTCACAACATGAGTGTTGTGGAAGGGTTATACATAATGATACACATGTGGCCTATGTTGAATTGCTTGACTTCTTAGGGAGGGTGGGTGGGAAGGGAAGAGGGGAGAGAATTTGGAACTCAAAGTTTTAAAAATAGATGTTCAAAAACAAAAAAAAATTTTTGCATGCAACTAGAAAATAAGATACACAGGCAATGGGGTGTAGAAATTTATCTTGCACTACAAGAAAGGAAGGGAAAAAGGGGATGGGAGGGGAGTGGGGTGACAGAAGGGAGGGCTGAATAGGGAACAGGGCAACCAGAATATTCGCCATCTTGGAGTGGGGGGGAGGGTAGAAATGGGGAGAAAATTTGTAATTCAAACTCTTGTGAAAATCAATGCTGAAAACTAAATATGTTAAATAAATTTAAAAAAATAAAAACTTATTTACATATGACCTTCCATTAAAATGTAATAGTAATTATGCAAAGGATAGTGTTATTCTAATTATGAGTAGCACCTTTTCCTCTCATTTAAAATTTTTCTGAATATTAAAAGACAGAAGGACTAAATCAAAAGACAGAATCACAAATATCCATCCCCTGATTTAGGATGTTTTCACTGACTGTCCCCTAAGCCTGGAATGTTCTCTCCTTCCTCATCTCTGCTTCCTCACTTCCCTGATTTCAAGTCCCAGCTAAGATCCTGCTAAATTCAAGAAGTCTTTCCATGTGTCCTTTAGTGCTAGTGCCTTCTTTCTGTGTGTATCTCCAGTCTATCCTGCAAATAGTTTGTTTGTTGGAATTATCATGCATTCCTTATTAGACTGAGCTTCATGAGGGCAGGGATTGGCTTTTGCTTTTCTTTGTATCCTCAGCTCTTAGCATAATGCCTGGCACATAGTAGATGCTTAATAAATGTTTATTGACTGACTGACATTAATACTATCTAACACTTACCACTTTTAGGCTTGCAGAGTATTTTACATATGTTAACTCATTTGGTCCTCATAGCAACCCCCAGAGTTAGTAGGTGCATTAGGCCCATTTTGGAGATGAAGAAACTGAGGCACAGAGATAAGTGATTTGCCCAGGATTTCACACCTAGTGAATATCTGAGGCAGTGTTTGAACTCTGTAGTTCATCCACTCTGACACTGACCTGCCTCTAGTCAAGTTGGAAGGGGGTATAGAGAACCTTTAATCCCATTCCTACCAGAATGAGAAAGCTCTCTACAACCTAGTCAGTAATTGGTTATCCAGTCTTTTATTAAAGACCTGTAGTGGAGGAGAACCCACCCTCCTGTGCCCCATTTCACTCCGGGATAGCTCAAATCTTTTTTCCATTCTATCAGCCCTGAGACTGTTGGTCTATAACTTCCGCCCACTGCTTCTAGTGATCCTTTCTGAGAAGGAGCAAAAGAAGGCTCATTCTTATTCCACTTGATAGCTCTTAACTGTATGGTTCTGTGATATGTGCTTAAAATGCTGAGTAGGCTAATTATACTCAACACCAGGAAAAAAAAAAACACAGCAAAGGCAGTAAGTATGCTACAGTAGAAAATGTGTTAGATTTTCAGTCAGAGAACTGACTTTCAGATACTGGATCTGTTACTACCTGTGTGTTCTTAGGCACCTATAACTTTAGTTTTCTCATATGTAAAACGAGAAATTTGGACTAAATTACTTGTAAGCTCTTTTAAGCTTTACGTATATGATCTTAAAAAACAATTTATATTTTTTCTGTCAGTAGATTTTTGTGCTTACTCATGGCCTTGATCATCATTTTACTAATTGGATTTTTCCTTTTTCAGATCATATCATATATGACAATATGCACCTTAGCCTGAAGAAAAGGCACAATGTCCAAGTAACATTAAAAAAAAGTCTGTGAGGTAAGTTTTTAAGTCAGTTTATGGGTATAATTTGTCATTTCTATTTTTTTATTTTGGAAAAATAGAAATTTATTTAAGTAGGTCCAATTGTTACTTTAAAGTTAAGAAGACTTGCCAGGTGTGGTGATGCATGGCTGTAGAGGCTGAGACATGTCAATTGAGTTAGGGAATTCAGAGATATAGAAGAGCTAAAGCTGATTGTGTCAGCACAGAGACTGACCCCAGCGTAGTAGCCCTGGGAATCAGAGGGCCATCAGGCTGCCTAAGGAGAGGAGAACCAGCACAGGTTAGAAAAAATGGAGCAGGTTAAAGTTTCTGTGCTGACCAGTATTCGGATTGGGACCCTGAGTGGCCATTGTATTTACAGCCTGGGCTAGACAGAGAAACTCAGCTTCAAGTGAATAAATAAAATTAAGAAAACCAGATCATTTCATGCAGCCAATACAATGGTAGAATCTTTTCAGAGGGAGACCTTTGTTTAACTGAACCAGCTTGCCTTGGTTTGTCTTGTCCCTTTGAAAAATGTCTAAAAGCAGTCTGCTGTCAAAGCAAACATCTGTGACAGGCTTTGGTGCGATGTGCTGTCATTTATGTGTCTTGATATCATGTGTTTTTGTGATTCTTGCCAAGTTCTGCTTCACTTTCTTTTCCGCTCTAGTCCTTGTCTTACAGGCACTTGAAATAGGAGCAAACCATTGGGCTAGGGGAAGCTTGTAATTTCTCAGTGATTCTTCTTTTCAAATGAGAGATGCATTTTGAAGCATATTTCTTAAAACCATTATCCCTCTACATTTTATATAGGAAAAACATAAGTTTTTTGTTTGGAGAGGTTAAGGAGTGAAGAACAGAGGGCGTCTAGATCTCTTAGATCCTACTCTAGTGGACCTTCTTTCTTGCTGTACCTTTTAAATTTCGTAAGCTTTCTTTGGCTGTACTAGCCAGGGATTAAAATCCTTTTTTGTATTGAGAGTTTTGTTTGAATTCAGTTCCTATAGAGGGATTTTCAAAACTGAGCATAAATTAAAAGAAAATATTTGTTTCAGATATCCTTAGCTAGTTGTTAGTGTCCTCTTACTTCTCCATTTTCCATCAGTGTTTCTGCTTGGTTTTGACTCCATGGAGCATCATGTCCTGGCTGGGTATCCCCCTAGTAGTCTTCCCCCACACTTTTCAGCTTTCTTCTGTGTATAGTCTTTTGTGATTAGACAGAGAGTTTCTTAAGAGCAGAGACTGTCTTTTACCTTCTTTTGTATCTCTAGTGCTTAGCTGTGGGCCTGGCACATAATAGGCACTTAATGAGTATTATTCAGTTGGATTGAATTAGCTTTGTTATCTTGTCTGCTTGGAATTGTAGCTTATCTTAAATAGTGTTACCCATTTTACCGACCTCAGAGGCCATCTAGTCAGACTCGAACCTTTACAGTATCTCTTAACTAGCCATCAGAGAGCTTCTGCTTGATGACAGCCAGTGAGGGGAGAATGTGGGACCTCATGGAGCAGCCCCGTTCCGCTTTTGGGGAGCCCTAATTGGGGACATTTTTCCTAGATGAAGCTAAAAATCTACCTTCAGTGGCTGTCTTGCTGGGCTGTTTCTAAACTTTTGAATGCCGCTTAAATCTTTTGTCAATAGAAGTCCAAGCTTTTGCTTCATTATATTCCATAGGATATAATTCCATTCCAAAGAACATATTCCATATTCAGTAAATGGAACCCAAAGAATATAATGATTCCATATTCAGTAAATGGAGCCCACTGGGAGCCCTAGGCAGGCAGGGACTGTGTATTCCTGATCTTATATACTTATAATCAATTATCTACAGTAAATGATCCTTTGTGGACCCACCCTTCCCTCCCCCCAACTTTTTCTGATTCCTTTATATTTGAAAGTCATTACTCAGGCTAAAATGCATAGGGAGAGGGGAGCTGAACTCTTTTCTGCCTTAAAGCTGCATTTACTCTCGAGGTCCTTTCACCTCTCTGTCTTAGATATTCCAGCCACCCTCACAAGATAGCCTGCTTGCCAAAAACTCAACTTCTTGTAACTGGTTTCCTTCTCTGCAAAATGTGGAAATTGGATTAAGTGATTTCCAAGGGCTTTTCTAGCTCTAGGATTCAGTGAGTTGGATTAAAATAAGAATATTAGCCAGTATCACAGTATATTATGCACACACACACACAATGTAAATAGAAAACTTTTTGCCTTTCAAGTTTGGTGCATTGTGGAGATCATTAGATTTGCCCTCAGATAGTTCAAATTCAGGCTCTGCTGTTTTCCACCTGTGTGGTTTTGGGCAAGTCATTTAAACTCTGGGCCTGAAGTAGTAAAATGAAAGTATTGAACTACATGGCTACTATGGGCCCTTCCAGATCTAAATATATGTTCTAATCTGATATTTGTAATTGAAAGTTTCTAGTCTCTAGAAATTGCTCCTTGAGTAATGGAAACTTGTTAGTTTTGATATTCTGAGAAGTGGGTACTATTTTCATTTAACATGACAATAAATACCATGGATTGGGAATGCAATCAAAAGAAATCAGACTGTTGCTGTTAAAGCAGAGAAATGGTCATCAGGCATCATCTTGACTGCTGTAAATCAATAGAATGCCTTCAAATTTCTCTCAGAAATGACCTTGAATTAGTAGGAAATCAATAGTGATTTTGATATTAAGAATAATTCTAGGTTTTCATGTTATTCTTTAATGGGGATAGTATTTTAGTAGCACATCTTTTATAAATTCTCTTTAGTATACCATTTGCACATTTTCAGCTATCCTTAGGTTAGAGTCTGGGCAAAGGAATTATTTCTTTACTTCTTCCCTCCTCCCTTGGTCCTGTTGCTTTTGCTGAAGCAGTACAATGACTCAGCAGACTGCTACAATAGTTTTGTTATGTTTTTTACATGTAGTGAAGAAACTTGTATAACTTTGATCTTGTTTTACACATAAGTTGCTCCCTTGAAAAGTCTGAATAATTTTGGATATTGAATCATTTTCTCATTGGCTTTTCTTATAATTTCAGAAAGATGTTCTTATAAAAATATTGGCCCTAAAACATATAATCACACAGTGATATTTACATCAAGGAATGTTCTGTTTTGCCTTTTGTCCTCTGAATTTTCCTCAAATAAATCTTACAATTTAGTTCAGTATTTATTAAGCAGTATGTGTAAGGCAGCTGTAGGATGTTAATTAAAATGAGTCAGTCCATATGATATTTGTACATGTGTTCAAAGACACATCTCTTAAAGTATACCAATTGGTAGTTTCCATTTCTTGGGGAACTTTCACAATGTTCATTACACTTGAATCAATGTAAAGATTAAAGGACTTGGATTCAAATCCTGACTCTTGTATTTAACAAACCTTTTTGACCTTGGGCAAGTTATTATTTTCTTTGAGCATCAGTTTCCTTTTCTAAAAATGAAGTTGAATTAATTGGTCTCCAAGGTTCCGCTCCAGATCTGCCTACACCTTCCTCTGTGCTGGTTAGAATGCTTGCTTCATAATGAAAACATACTATTTCCGATACTGGCTACTTTTTCTCTTATATCCCTGCACCTGCTGGTTGCTGTGGGGGAAGTCTTAATATTCCTTGCTCCCCACTGCCATTTCCAGGCACTCTCTCTCTTTCACCTTCACTAAGCATCCTCTCCTCCTTTGAGGTTTAAGCTGTCCAAATTTATCATGAAATCCAGATCCTGGTGATTAATGCTCGACCCCCAGGACATTCTTCCTTCCTCAGTGAGTTTAATACTTGACTCACCGTTTTTCTGTCCTCTCCATCTTGTGCCCTCATATTAGGACATTTCACTGTTCCTTCAACCAACCCTAACTTCTCAGTTCCTCATTCTGCTCAATTCCCATGACTTTCTTCTCTACTCTGGCTCAGTTACACACAGAGTTGGACACATTTTTAATCTTGTCATCACCTATGTGTTCTACTTCCTTGTTAATGATCTCTGATGGTACTTTTTCTGATAAAATCTTTTTGACATTTCATCTTTTGTAATGTCTGGTGATCTCTAGCTCTGTTCTCTGTTTTTGTGGTGACCTTCATTCCCTCTACCCCTGAGTTCTTTCTCAAGGTCTTCACCCCTGTACCCTTCCCTTTCCTATCTTGACCACATGGTGAACCAATTCAACTCTATAGTAGCCTCTGTTCTCAAATCCTTTGCCCATTTGTTCCATCAGTGATCATAATCTTTCCAAATCCCAACCCTGGATTACTCACATTATCTACTTTTGTTACAGTTACATGCTGTCAAGCACAGCTAGAGAAAATCATGAAACTGTGCTAATTGGGTCCACCACAAATTTATGCCACATTGTATCAATTGGGCTCTTACTATAGCAAGGCAAGTTTGCTATCCCAATTGTCCCAATGACTTTTCCCTCCTCAAACTTCCCACCCTCACAACTGAGGACCTCATTGCTTACTTTACTGAAAAAAAATCAGGCCTTTCACTGAGAGCTTCCTTTTGCCTCTTCATCTCATACCATTCAGACATCTTTCTCCTCAGTCTCCTCCTTCACTCCAGTCTCGGATGAAGAGTTGGCAAATCTTCTGCATGTAGTCTTGATCTCAAACCCTCTTGAGTTCTCTAACAAGTTGCCTCCACTGTCATCTTTATTCTCTTATCTTCAGTCTCTTCCTAAGCTCCTTCCCCTGTCTACCACATAACCCTTTGGTCCTTCATTCCAGCTAGTTCCCATCCTCTGTCTTTCCTCTTCCCCTTTATGGTTAAACTCCTTAAGAAAGCTCTCTACACTCAGTGCCTTGACTCATTGTCTTTTAAACTCTCTGCAGTACGGTTTCTAGTCCTACTGCTTTCTGCAGAGCTACCAGTGTTTATTTTTTCCTTTTTGGAGGGTAGAAGGCAGGGCAGTTGGGGTTAAGTGACTTGCCCAAGGTCACACTAGTAAGTATGTCAAGTGTCTGAGACTGGATTTGAACTTAGGTCCTCCTGACTCCAGGACCAGTGCTTCACTCACTGTGCCACCTAGCTGCCCCACCAGTGCTTTCTTAATAGCCAAATCTAATGGCCTTTGCTCAATCTTCCTCATTCTTGACCTCTTTTGGCATCTGACATGTTTGGTAACCTTTTGGACACTACCGTCTCATTAGTTTTTATGACTGCTCTCCTGCTTCTCCTGTCTCAAATCACTCCTTCTTAGAACCTGTCAAATAGTGATAGCTAATATTTACTGTATCAGGTATGAAAGTAAAGTGCTAAATGCTTTACAGATTTTATCTCATTTGATCCTCACAACAACTTTGCAAGAGAGGTACAATTATTATCCCTGTTTTACAGATGAGAAAATTGAGGCAAATGGGCGAAATGACTTGGATTTGAGACTGGATTTGAACCCATACTCTATCCACTGCACCACCTCTTTGTCCTAGGTGACTTAATAAATGCCTCTTGTTGATTTGACTGATGTCTCTTTGGTTTACTTTGCTGGTTATTCATCCATGTTGCATTCACTAACCATGGCTTGTCCCCCAAGGCTCTGCCCTTGACCTTTTTCTTCCACTACACTGTCTGACTTGCTGATCTCATCAATTCCCATAGATTTAGTGATTTTTATGCACATGATTCCCAGGTTGTTGTTCAGTTGTTTTAGTCATGTCTGACTCTTAATCCTTAAATGGTTTTCTTGGCAAAGATACTAGAATAGTTTGCCATTTCCTTCTCCAGCTCATTTTACAGATGAGGAAACTGAGGCAAATGGGGTTTAAATGACTTGTCCAGGGTCACACAGCCAGTATGTGTCTGAGGCCAGATTTGAACTCGTTTCTTTCTGACCCCAGGCCTCATACTGTATCCATTGCTCTAGCTAGGTGCCCCTAAATCATCAGTATTTGTTTATAAAACCAATAAAACTCATTAGGAAGAGATAGAAAGAAATTCCATTTAAAATTACTACAGAACATATGAAATACTTGGGAATTAACCTTCTAAGACACCAGAACTACATAATTATTACTACAATAAACTGTTTATAGAAACAAGTAATTGGGAAAATATTAATTACTCAAGGGTAGGAAAACTAGTATAATAAAAATGATGGTTCTCCCTAAATTAATTTACTGCTTACTCAATGCCATACCAGTTAAACTACCAAAGATATAATTTATAAAACTAGCAAAAATAATAAAATTCATATGGAGGGGGGAAATGGTCAAGAACCTCAAGAGAAATGATGGAAAGAAATGAGAAAGAAGGGAGTTCAGCAGTGCTAAATCTCAGATTCTATTACAAAATATTTAATTCTCAAAACAATAATACCAACCAATAGAACAGATTGGGGACAGAACATAACAGAAGCAGATGTGTCAAGTACCCCAAAATTGGAGAAGCACAAAAACAGCTACTAGGGTAAGGACTTACTATTTGACAAACTGCTGGGAAAATTGGAAAGCAGTATGGAAGAAATTAGATTTTGACCACTGCCTCGTGACTTATGCCAAGATAGCTCCAAATGGGTGTGTGTTCTGGGTAGAAAAGGTCATATCAGTCAAATAGGGAAACATGGAAAAAATTGCCTTTCATGTCTCTGGATAGGAGAAAAACTCATGACCAAGCAAGGGCTAGAGGGGGTCACAGAAGATAAAATGGATAATTTTGATTACTTAAAATTGAGTTTTTTCACAAACTCTGTAAAGCTAAGATTAAAAGGCAAAATGACTAACAAAGAAAAGAAAGACTACTGCATGGGAGAAAAGTTCTAAATTACTACTAATTAGAGAAATGCAAATTAAAGTAATTCTTGGAATCCATTTTGTGATTCTGAGATTTCATTTCTCACCGGAGTGACAAAGATGACACACAAAAAAAGAAAATGATAAATGTTGGAGGGGCTGTGGAAAAACAGGTACATTGATACATTGTTGGTGGACTGTGGACAGGTACAACCATTTATTTTTTCCTTTTTATTTTTAGTCTGTAACACACAGTTCTACATAATTTTGAGTTCCATATTTTCTTCCCTCCCTGCCCCACTCCCTCCCCAAGATGACATGGAATCCCATATAACTTCCATGTATAGCTTCGCATTGAATTAATTTACACACTAGTCAAGTTGTGGAGAAGAATTATGACCAATGGAATGAATCATGAGAAAGAAGAAACAGAACCAAAAAAAAAAACCCAAAAACAAATACAAAAGAGAAAAAAAAAGGGGGGGAGAAAAAGGCGAGCATGAAGTGTGCCTCGATCTGCATTCATACTTCATAGTTCTTTCTCTGGACAGGGACAACCATTTTGGAAAGCAATTTGGAATTATAGAAGAGATCAGAAAAAGAAGAAAAAAATCCTACATATTCTATTCTGGCTCTTTTTGTGGTGACAAAAAACTGGAAAGTAAGGGGATGCCTATCAGTGGAGGAATGGCTGAATGAGTTTTAGTATAGAAATGTGATGGAATAATATGGAAATAAGCAAAAAGAGGAAGGGACTTGTTTTTGACTAGGAAGAATCTTTTGGAAACCTTGGTTAACTGCATTATTGCCACTGGGCAGTGCTGTCAGTCTCTGGCACTACTCTGTTCTACTCTGGCTTTTTTTTTTTAACATTTATAAATTTTACCTTTGAATTTTCCTATTTCTCTCCATTTAGCAGTTTTCATTATAAAATCATATGATTTAGAGTCAGAAGGAGCTTTTGCAATCATCTGGTTCACCTCTCTTCATTTTACAGATGAGGTAGTAAGTAACAGAACTGGAGTTTGCAATTAAGTCCTTTGATTCCGAATCTGATTACCTCCCATGATTCTGTGGCACTAAGGACATGTTTTTTCTTTAAAGTTAAGAGTATTGTATAGTGCAGGGACAAGTTAAATATCTTTTTAAAAGCTGTTATGTTGTATGGTTTTCTGTATGTTTAGAGGATAAAAGTTATTAACCACTGAGTTATACTACAACTGTTCAGAAGCATCATATTTAGATTTGGGGGAGCCAATGGTGTGTAACTCTTTAATCTATTTAGAATTTAATCTCATTAATCTGTCCACTTAACCCTGCTCTCTTAAGTTTTATGTAAACTTATTTCATATTGAGTTTTTAATTCTTATTTGCTTCAGTTCTTACCACTTTTTTTACTTTCTTCTAAATTCTTTTCTTTTTCCTTTGACTTGTTCTGTGACAAGACTGTCTGTCCTTTTTTGTGTTCTTTGTACATCCTATAATCTGGGCTTAGAATTCTCTTCTCTTTCCTGTTTCCAGAATTCCCTTTCCATTTTCCCCTTGCTGTCAAGGTTTTCTTAATTTATATTAATTTTTTTATCTCAAAATTTAAAAAAAGTCATTAATATCTTTAAATTTTTCTTTTGGTTTTACATTTGGTTCTGAATAATTACCTCCTCATCATCCATCTCTTAAAATATTTTTTTTTAAAAAGGAAGAAAAATAGTTGAGAAAAACCAATAGACCATAATAGACCATAAAGGTAATCTAATCTAAAACCCTTATTTTCCAGATAAAATTGAGTCCAACAGAGAGGTTAAGTGACTCGCCCAGGGATCCCTCAGGAAGTGTCTGAGACAGAATTGGAACCCATGTTTGCCCGCCTCTGAGTGCAGCACTCTCTCCGTCCCCCGGTGCCAACTTGTCCAGTATTTTGCCCCTTTGCTCTCCCACCTGTGCAAAGAAAGGGGAGGAATTTTCTCTGTTCTTTTCCAGGGCCAAGCTTGGTCTTCATAATTTTTTAGTGTTCAGTGTCCTTTTTGTTGTTATTCCTGTTTACATTGTTATGGTCATTACGTATATTGTTTTCCTGGTTATGCTTTCTTCATTCTCTATCAGTTCATAGAATTCTCATTTATAGTTTCTTATAGCCCAGTAATGTTTTAATTCCTGTATTAGAGTTTGTTTATTCATCCTCAGTCATTGGTTGCCTAATTTGTTTCCAGTTCTTTATGACCACAAAAAGTCTACTATGAATATTTTAGTGTATATGAACCTTTCTTTTTCAGTCTTTAATCTATTGGGATATATGCCTAGCAGTGAGATTTCTAGAATCAGAGGGTATGGACATTTCAAAATGATTTCTAGAATGGTGGAACTTCATAGCTTTACTAATAGTGTATTTAGTGTGCCTGTCTTTTTGCAGCCCCTCCAGTATTTGCATATTTCTTAGTGATTTGGAGTAGTCTTGTATTAACACAGATTTTATTGATATCTTTTGGTTTTTACATCACTAGTATTTCTCCCAGTATCCCTTCTCCTTTCCCCCTACCCAGAGCCATCCCATATAACAAATACTATTTTTAAAGGAAAAGAAAAAGAGGAAGAAGAGAAGAAAGCAGTCTGAAAATATATGCAGAGTACCACCCCCATGGACCTCCCACCTTTGCAAGAAGTGGGGTGAGGGTGTCTTCTCATTTCTCTTATTTGGAGCAATAATTGTTCTTTGTAATTTTGCAATATTCACTTTTTTTTTTTGTAATGTTCACTTTTAATTCTTGATTTTTTTTCCTTTACATTGCTCTAGTCATTGTGGTTTTTTTTTTCTTGGCTCTTCTTCACTCTGTCAGTTCACGTAGGTCTGTGCATCTCTCTATCATACTTGTCATTTCTTATAGCACTATAGTGTATTCTGTTACATTCATGTAGCACAATTTGTTCAGCAGCTCCTCAATTGATGGACATTCACTTTATTTCTAGTTTTGTTTTTGCTACCATAAAAAGTGCTGCTATAAATATTTTAGTGTTTATGGGGACGTTCTTCCTGTTTATGAACTGCGTGGGGTATACTAAGCCTAGTAGTGGAATCTCCAGGTCAAAGAATATGGACATTTTAGACACTTTATTTTCCTAATTTCCAATTGCTTTCCAGAGTGATTGTGCTGATTTTATAGCTCTACCTGCATACGCTGGTGTGCCTGTCTTCCAACAATCCTTTCATGACATTGACTTTTCCAGTCTTTTCCAATTTTCTGGGTGTGAGGTGAAACCTCAGGGTTGTTTCAGTTTGCATTTCTCTTATTAGTGTACAGCAGTCTTTCATATGGTTGTTAGTAGTTTCTAATGCTTTTGAGAATTCTTTTTTCATATCCTTTGACTACTTTTCATTGGAGAATGGCCTTTAGTCTAATCCCTAGTTATCTATAGAAATATTTCATGCAAAGATTTTTTTTTTTCCCCAGCTAACAGCTTCTCTAATCCTAGGTGTGTAGTAAGCCTTTTTTGTTGATCTTAATCAGATTTCGTTTATAGAACCTGATAAGCATCTTGAGAAAAGGAGATTAAGGAAACCTCTAAGTAAAGTCTCCTTTCTTACAAGGGGGCATTCTAGGTGGTTCACTGGATAGAGTGCTGGACCTGTAGTCAGGGAGACAAATCTCATCTCAGACACTTACTAGGTGTGTGATACTGGGCAAGTTACTTTACCTTTGTCTCAGTTTGCAAAACATGTAAAATCGGGATGATATTAAAGCACCTGCCTTCTAGGGTTGTGAGAATAAAGTGAGACAATCTATATAAAAGCTCATTGCAAACCTTAAAGTGCTATTAGAAATTAATTATAATTAATTAGAAATTAATTAATTAATAATAGCAGTAACTTCATAACCTTTTGAAGTTATGTTTACATATATAACCTTTCGTTATTTATGTTTTATGGAATGATAAATAGGACAGAAAAACTAGCACTAAATTTGTTTTCTTTTATGCAGAGATTTTAGAGCATTTTCAACCTTTTACTGAAACTGTAACATCCTCTTGGATCAAATAACTTGTTCTCCTTTAGCAGGATGAAAGGGAGTCAGATTGTTTCTTCTCTAGTATCCTAAGTGACAAGTACATTAGCAAATCCCAGATCCTACAGTTAATTAATTGCCTGGCTTGTACTCTAATTGCATTGTCTGTGCTGCCACTGAAGAGAGTTAATTTTTCCCCCTCCCTAAAGTGGAGGGAAATACTATTTGGCAAGAAGCTAAATTATTTAGACCTCTGCTGTTTCTACAGAATCCCCTCCATACTCTTTGAATGTTGAGTTGTACAAGAGACATATATTAATATTGGTCTGTCATGTAAGATTGTTCTTACCCATGGACAGCTAAAATGAATAAATATTATCTTCAGAAAGTTGACATTAAAAACATTTTTAGATATGCAAAAATATAATGTACCGATAGGAATGCTCATACTTGATTATATCCAAAGTTCATCTTGCCTAGTGTTTTGTTGCCAACAGAAGCCTCAAGAGGCATAAGCATCCTGCTTTTAGGAAATATGAAAAAGTATTTCGGGGTGATGATGGTGTAACATCTTTCGCATCCACATTAGTCATTCTTTAAATTGGTGTTTTTAACATTGAACTAGAATATTAATGGTATTAGCTTGTCTTAATTTGCCAAAGCTTTAAACGATTACTGTATAGAAGGTAGTATACTAAGTGGTAAAGAATATAAAATTAAATAAAACAAGGTATTTATAATTTAGTAGGGAAAACAATATAGAGGCCTAGACAACTGTAATACAAAATTATAAATATAGAGATAGTTGCACAGGATGACAAGACAGAGATTGGAGGGGGGGTGGCGTTGTCAGAGACCATGATCAAGCAGAGCAGCAAAATGGGGCTTTGAAGTGGAAGCAAAGACAGAGCAGGAGAGTGTGTCTGGCTTGGGAGCAGCATGATCAGAAGTACAAGAGTGGGGCAAAGCATTTTAGAATTTGATAGGAATATTGCTTCACTTGTTGAAATAGACAAGTTCCTATAAAGTCGTTAAAAGATTTTTATCTCTGAAATGTACTGGATTTTCTCATTGACTTCTTTTTAAATTCCTTAGATATAGTCTCTGGGAAAAAATGTTGACACCAATCAGTAAATTCTCTTTGTAGGTTATGATAGATTTGCTAGCATAGTGTTACATATAAGTACACATATGTGTTCAATTCAAGAGGCATGGCTAGGTTTTGGACCCAGGTCTCCTGATTCTAAATCCAGTGTTTGGTTTGTTTGTTTGTTTTTTCCTCTGTATCTAGCTGTTGCAATATATAGTTGGATTTCTCCCTTGGTATCATCTGTCGGAACAGAAAGGGATAAATTGTTTCTCCCTTTCACTTGTCCCCTCCACACTGTCATTCCGAGCCACACTTAATGGATTGGAATTAACTGTGGAGACCACTGTTGCTATTATTTAATGTATGTATTGCTAAAGAGATGCAAAGTAGAAAAACCTTGGCTCTGACTGAAGATAGGAATGAAGAGAAAACATTAGCAAAAATGTAGGTAAACTTTTCTTTAGTAATTATGTGGACTGAGTAAGGTGGTTCCCTTTCTAGGTCTTGGAAAATAGGATGTAACATTTTAAAAATTACATCTTTAATTTTTCTTTTTTTTTTTTGTCTGGACCTGTGAATTCATCAAGGTAAAGAACTCCCTGGCATGGAGACACCCACGAAATACAGATCTGGCAGTTATGATTCATCTGTAATCTATAATCTTAGAGTTAATTGAAATCCAAAGAGACAAAGTGACCTGAGGTCCAATAGTTTGTATGTTTCAGAGGCAGGACCCTAACGCAGGCTGTCTGACTTTAAAAAGGCCAGCCCTCTGACTACTAGGCCACACTGTTTTCCATTAAGTGATATCAGAATAGGGATGGGATTCCACTGCTTTAGGCTACTCCTTTGTTAGGAAACCCCTCCACTAGTACTCTGCAATTTTGTTGGCTCAGTAGTTGCATAGGGTGGTGAGAGATTAAGTGGCTTTCTCCAGGTCACATAGCCAGTTTGTCAGAGACATACTTGAAGACTGAACCTCAAGTCTTTCTGGCTCCCAACGCCAGCTCTCTGTCCAGTATACCATTCTACCTCTCACATCAAAAGGAAAAGGGCAAATGATAGGAAACATAATGTACCTTATTAAGAGTTGAAGGGAATGGAGGTCTGGATGTGTGTCAGAGTTAACAACTGTGGAGAAGAGGAAAAGTCTGCTGTAGTGCACAGAATGGCTTCCAGGCCCAGCACTGACACTCTTCATTTTGTGGTCTTGGACAACTCACTTAGCCCTTCTGAGCCTTTGTTTCCTTGTCTGAAATGGACAGTGATACTTGTACTAATTGTTTCAGAATGTGATTTTGACGCAAACCCCTTTTAGAGCTTACAGGCTGAGACTTTATTTTTTTGTCTTTGTATATCAGTGACCTTTTGCAGTTTCTAGCATGTAATAGAAGCTTAATAAATGTTTGAAGCAACTTGGTTTGTCACCAATGCCAGATTGCCTAAGGTTAATACAATGGAACGTAATCTAGAAATCATATGATCATAGATTAAGAGGGGGAGGGAATGTTAGAGATCCTCTAGTCCAACCTCCTCATTTGACAGATGAAAAGCTTAGGTACAGGGAGGTTAAGAGACTTGGCCCAGGGTCATCCAGAGGCCAGCTTTGCCTTTCTGAGCCTCAGTTTCTTCATTAGTCAGATGAATGGGTAGACTAGAAAGCTTGTAAAGCTGTCCTTCAGAAATGTCTTCCCAAGGTCATGTAGGCTGCAGAGCCAGCAGGACTTCACACTCCAAATCTAGCATTGTCTTCACTAACACCATGGATAATTTGAAGTCCTTGATTTGGATTTTTTTAAAAATTAATCCTTAGAATTACAGGAAAAGGTAACTGTACATGGCTAAACTAGAGTTATTATAATGTGACATGGCATCCGAAAAGATGCTGTTGTAGGCTTAATGGAGTAATAGTGTCCAGAAAGGGTGGGGGTGGGGGTGGCAGCAAAAGTCTCGCTGTACCTGGTCCTGGCCCTATCACCTCTGAAGTACCATGTCAGAACCATTGAAATTCAGAGCAGAAGTAATTAGAGTTATTTTTGGTTCTTCGGTATTTCTGTTTTCAAACCTAAATTACATTTTTAAATGACCACATAAAAAATTCATTTCATATGTTATGTTCAAGATGGCATATGTTCAAGCACAATGGACAGCTCTGTTTAATGATTTTTATGTTGTGTTTACATGTACATAAACATTGCCTTTCTCCTGACTTCAGGGTAAGCCCAGGACATCATGCAGTCATCAGGGCACAGGTTCCGTGATGTGGAACATCATCCCCTTCTTGGTGAAAATGAGAATTATGATTCTTCATCCTCATCCTCATCTGAAGCTGACACAGCCGACAGGATATGGTTTATCCGGGATGGCTGTGGTATGGTCTGCGCTGTCATGACATGGCTTCTAGTTGTCTATGCAGACTTTGTCGTGACTTTTGTCATGCTGCTGCCTTCCAAAGACTTTTGGTACTCTCTGATCAACGGTGTTGTTTTCAACTGCTTGGCAGTTCTAGCCCTGTCATCTCATCTGAGAACTATGCTAACTGACCCTGTGAGTATATTACTGTTCCTAGTGATACTTTCTCTTTATTGTGCAAAATTTAGCTGGCTCCTTTGAATACAACTAAGTATTTCTTGTTCATCTAATCTTAGATTTTTGTTTATCCGAATTTCCTGAATGTGCTGCATTTTAATTGTATTAAATTGGAAAAGAGAACCTTCCCTTAAAAGTAAGAGTCCTCACAGTTTAGTGAGAATAACACTAGCCTGGAGTTAAGAGGCTGGGCATAGCTGCTGAGCGAGTTTGGGCAAGTCACTTTTCCTTTATAAAATCACATTTGGACTAGGTAATCTCCATAAGGTTTCTTTTGTCTGGAAGGTTTTGATGGTATAAATTGGGTGGGGTGGGGTTGCAGTGTTGTATTGATGTGTGGAGCCTTGAACCTCTTCTGTTCTCTCTTTTGGCTGTGATTTTTGTCCTTGTGCTTTGAAATTACTTGGAGTATAACTGTACTGGAAGGGAGTGGGAGGGGGAAAATAAGCATTATTAGGTGTCTGGCACTGTGCTAAGGGCTTTACAAATGTTGTGAGGATCTCATTTGGCCAAACGAAATCCTCGCAACAACCCTACGACTGTTAACAATTTTCTCCATTTTTTACAGTTGAAGAAATTGAGAAAAACAGAGGTTAAGTGACTTGCTCAGAGTCACAGAGCTAGGAAGTGTCTGAGGCTGGACCTGAACTGAGATCTTCTTTACTCCAGGCCCAGTGCTCTCTCTACTGCATCACCTAGCTATCTCTATAAACACATTTTCCAAGAGATGGAAAAACGTATACAGAATCATCCTTTCTAAAGTGCCTAATTGTGTGCTGTTTATATGGTGCTAAGAGGAGAGATGAGCTAAATTGTAGCTTAGTTCTTCTTATTTTTCTTTTTGTTGGGTCATCAAGTAGTAGTTACCTTTCAACATCCCTCTTTGTTCATACTTGCAGGTTCATTCTAGGCCATCCTTAACAAATCTCCAAAATACAAAAGATTGGAGAGCTTCAGGAGAAGTGAACCTTTCTCTACTGGATTTAAACATTTTTCTTTATTTCTTAGTATACTATAGAGAGGCTTTGTAGTGTTCAATAGAATGGATTTCATTTGTGGTCTGAGCTCTGGTGTGGCATGTTCTACCCTAGTTCTGGCCTTGTTCTAGCCTTCTTCAACTGCTACCAAATCCCTAAACTTGAAGTAGGTCTACTGGCTGTGGTTTTGGTAGCAGGGACTTGAGAATATTTAGTCCCTAACATTTTGAGTAAGGGACAAAGAATGAGTTAAGTTGATGGAGCAGTGAATTATGAACACTCTTATCTAAAGGTCACCAAGAACCTCCATCATTTAGAACCTGGTTAATAACCCAGAAGTGAGTGAAAAGGGCCACTAGGTTTCTGAAACAGTCCATGTGGTTCTCTCCATAGCAGAAGACCTTTGAACCTGTTGGTATTACGTTAAATGTATCATTATTAATGAACATGATGGAACACCCCTCATGTGCATAGGTCATTGTGTTAGTCATCGGCATATGTAGAGATAAAAGACATAGGCTCCTGCTCTTAGGACCTAATATTTTAGTTGATTAGATAGGATGTATGCCTCAACACAGGTTAGTAAATAAGTTCTAGAAGTTATTTGAAGTACATTGAAGTTAAGTGATCTGTCTGGGTTTACCAAGCTGACTAGCATTGGAGGTGAGATTTAAAGGCCTGCTCTTTGCTCCGAGCCTAGCACTCCTTCCTGATGCCCTCTCTGTGCATTAGAAGATGAGTTCTGTCACAGGGAGCTCCTGCTCTGCCACACGAGTGCTACACTCAGGTGGGACGCTGCAGCTCGTTCAGAACCAGCAGAGTCAGAGTCTGGTCATGGGAGAATCATTTTGCTTCTTAGAGCCTCAATTTCCCCATCTGGAAAAAAGGGACAGTAATACTAACTTAGAAGAGTTGTTGTGAGGAAAGTGCTTGGTAAACCTTTAAAATACTGTATAAATGTTGTCTTTAGTCATAACCAGCTTGGTTACCGGGTTTCCCAGCCAAAGTAATAAATCGATAGGAAAATGTAGAATAAAACAAGAATAAAACACCCAGACAACTGTAGAATTACACCAGTCTAGGGATTATTCGATATAGTAAACATTAAGCACCTGTTTTGTGCCAGGCACTGGGCTAAGCACGGGGGATACAAATATGAAAAAAAGATAGTCCTTTTCCTCAAGGTGCTTACAATCTAATGGAGGAAGACAGTACCCAGAAGGGCAAAAAGCAGGGAAGATACCTGATGGGAGCATGGTGGAGAAGTGCAAGAAATCCCCAAATATTGCAGCGGTGGTGCAGAGCGGTGAGGAGATGTCCGAGCTGAGCCCCCTCCAACAGTGGGGGGGTTGGAGGGCGTGGCTTCACCCTTCAGTCAGAGGGGCAAAGGGTGGGGACAAGGGGGAGTCCCAAGGCTGATGGCACAAACAGCCCTGCGTATGAGTGGCCACGGGGACCTCCCTGCATTGTGGTATAGAATCAGGTAACCAGTGTCATAATGAGAATCTCTAGTGTTTATAAGGCATGTTACAAAGTTTGCAAAGTGCCCAACTGCAATCTTCTGTACTCCAAGACCAATGCTTTTGATGCTGCACCAAGTTGTCCCTAAATATGATGATGACCTGTGTGATGAAGAAAAGTGCAAAATGTTTAATATACTCTGTTGATGAAGGCAGAAAAGAATCCATCTTTATTGGAGTCAGAATGGCAGGGTACTTAATCTTGAATCTGATACACAGCTGTTTGACCATATACAAGACATTTCGTTCTCTGAGCCTCATTTTCCCTGACTGTAGGACAGATATTTGAGCCTCCATAATGGTAGGGTTTTTATGAGGGGCTCAAATACGATCATATGCGTAAAGGTGCTAGATTAATGTGAGTAGTTATTGTCTAAAAGATTCAGTCTTTGCTACTTATGCTGGGTCAGTGAGATGTTCCTGGAGCTTATGGGGGATTATTTCTGAACTTGCTAGGGTATGTTTCTGTCTCTGGGACATGGTATGTGAAGTTAGACATGTAAGCATCTGATGGTCAGGGTTATTGTTTAAATAGACTACTTGAGGTGGTTCTGCTTGTTTAGGATATTTATCTCATCTCATTTGTATCTTTGGGGACCCAAAACATTGTAAAAAGTCAGAAGAAAACTAAGCTATGTTTCTCTGAGTAGTTAGAGCCGTGCTGTAGTGGGGCTATATCTTTGACCATTTCGTTCCTAGGACTTAACATTCTGCCCAAGGCAAAAAATAAAGAAATAAATAAAATTGAATCCTTGAAGAAATTGGGGGAAAAATTATTTTCTAGAACTTTAATACTTCAAGCCCAAGATTAACATGTGTTTCCATGGGATCTGGTCATTCAGCTTAGTTGCTCCTCTGGAAATGGATATGGTTAAGCTATCTTTAGTAAGGAGGCAGCTAGGTGACTCAGTGGATAGAGTGCTGGGCCTGGAATCAGGAAGACCAGAGTTCAAATTTGATCTCAGACACTTACTAGCTGTGTGACCCTGGGCAAGTCACTTAACTTCCGTTTGTCTTAATCCACTGGAGAAAAAAATGGCAAACTACTCCAGTATCTTTGTCAAGAAAGCTCCATGGTCAGTATTGGCATGCTGTGGTCCCTAGAGTTACAGAGAGTTGGATACAACTGAGTGAACAGCAATGCCTTTAGGAGACATATATATATAAATAAATTTGTGGTTTTTAGTACATATGTGTGTCAATTTCAGAAATAATCATTTTTTTTTCCTATACTAAACCTCATTCTAGTTGCAAAAATGAAGGTGTTTGGTGACACTTGGAAATCTTGGTCCATTCAGTCCCTATTACAAAACTCTGGGTATTCAAACCACTTTAATGTGTGGTTATATGCAAAATGATTAGAAGTTATAAAATAATATACCTTCAATTGATACAAACATTTAGTAAGCACCAGCTCTGTGCTAGGTGCTGGCAAAGAGCTGGATTGGTTTAGAATAAGTTAATTCAAATTTGCAAAATCAAAGGATTAACTCCAACTATTTTAGTCAGCTATAGTGAGAAGTGTGATCTCGGTCACAACATTTGACTTCTCTGCGTCTTATCTTCTTCACCTACAAAATAAGGGGATTTGACTGGATGATGATATCTAAGACATCTTGGCCTACAGTCTATGCTCCTCTGATCATACCTTGTCATAAGGATTGAAATTGATCAAAATATGTTTTGGAAATAAATACATTCCCACTAAATTTAACATCGTTTACATGTTCTTTTTCTGCCTGTTATCATCCTTTACAATTTTCCTATCACTGTCCCTAACATCACTATATTCTTTGTATACCAGATTTATTTATTCTTCTAGTTGTCCCCCTTTGAAGTCTCTCTAATTTGCCCTTTCCTGTTCATTTCCAAAGCTACCACTTTCATCATCTAGAGTTGGCAGTATAACAGGGTCTTAGACTTTATTATTCAAAAAAGTCATTTATTTGACAAATTTTTGCAGAGAGCCTTCTCTATGTGAGGTATTCTTTGGGATACATACAGAGTCAGAGTTCCTGGCCTTAGGGAGTATACAATCTTACTGATTCTCACTAATTGGATCTCCTTAACTCTTGGAGGTCCTTCCTAGAAAATCAGCCCCAAATAGTTTTTTAATCATATCATACCATTCCCTTGCTTAAAGAAATAAATGTTTTAGTACTTTAGTGTATCTGTAATTTAATCAGCGTAGGTAGATTTTTCTCTCCATCAGGGTGGGTTACAGCTCATTCATGCCATCTGACCCTGTATGATTTTTGTCCATGTTCACACGAATAAATTCTCCTCAGAAGACCCACCCAGTATGCTAGGTATTTTCCCTGAATTCTTTTTACAATTTGATATTACCAGTATAGCATTTGGGCTCTTTAGTGTATTCCTTTCTTGGACACAAGATGCCCTCAGATTATGGTTGCTTTATTCATGAACTGGTCCTGGTGACTGCCTCTCAGTTTAGAATTCTGACCTTTTCTACTTTGGCCTCTTATTAGTGCTCCCTTCTGACTCTAGATCCAGCACTCTTTTCACTGTATCACACTAAAAGAGGTGGTTTTTTAAAAAAATTTTGGGTGGGAAGGGTTTTTGTTTTTTTTGAGCCATTTTTCTTCATTTTGGGGTTTTCATGTGTATTCTGTTTGTTGAGGGTATAGAAGAACCTTCTTGCTTCTGATCTTTTCAGTCCAACATCTTTGATCAGTTTCCTGAAATAAATTTGTATTAATTTTAAAAAATGACAAAGTCATTTAAAAGGGAGGAAGCAGTATAAGCAAAGACACAATGGAAACAAACAAGGTGTCTATGGGATATTGGGTAACTAGAACAAAGTGAAATTGCTTTGGGAACATTTGAATGTTGTTCAAGGTAGAGTGAGCTAGACATGTATATAGATTTTAGAATGTAAGCTAAAATAATTTAAGGTAAATGTTCACAACCGTTCTTATTTTTACTTGGTACCAAACAGTGTATGAACAGTACTTATCAGTATACTTTTCATTCAAAGGGGCTAGGGAGTTGGGAGGAGTTCATTATTTCTAATTTTAAACTACTGTTAAGTTGGAATACGTTAAGGTTAGATGTTAACCTAGCCTGTAGTCCAGGTTTGATTAAGCCTAGAAAACAATTGAGATTCTTCATTTGGCTTGAGAAGGGTTTGAGATCAGGTAAATGTCATGGGACTTCCTCACAGATATCTTTGAATAATGTCTTTTTGTGGAAGTGGCAGAGGCTGTGTTCATGTAGAATACCTGTTCAGAAGCAAGTGCGTCCACAAGGACACATATGTGATGGTTCTTCTCTGACTTCTCACCCTTTAGGGGGCGGTACCCAAAGGCAATGCCACTAAAGAGTACATGGAGAGTCTGCAGCTAAAGCCTGGTGAGGTGATCTACAAGTGTCCCAAATGTTGCTGTGTCAAGCCCGAACGTGCACACCACTGCAGGTAGAAGCTCCTCGGGACTTGTGGGGTGTTTAACAGCAGCCTTAGCACTGAGGTGCACTTCTCCCTCTTTAAAAATTTGAGCTCAAACTCCGATTAGGCCACCAAAGCACTCTCTAGTTTCTTTGAGAAAGACCTAGAATGTAAAAACTCAAAGGCAGTGCCATATAGATTTTCAGAGTTATATTCAAGAATATATTAATTTACTCAGAAATAGTTCACAAATGTTAGTGTTGAAACTTCATAATATATTCATCAGATATAACTAATAAATAAGTGATATTAAAGTCATTTACATAGATCACACTGAACTTTCTGTGTTCGTGGAGGAAAGTAGTGGCTCAGATCATCCCCATAGATCTCTTTGGCTTTGCAGTGCTGTTATGATGACATCAGTGGGGGAGTCACCAGAGACCATGAAAGGAATTAGAGCAGACTTGCACTTAACTGCAGTTATCCACTGCTAATATTAAGCCATTTAAACTTCCTAGATAGAGACTGTCTGGGCAGCAAGGGAGATATTGAGCAGGGTAGTCAGCTGGATTTCTGTTGAGGAGACCTGAGTTCCAATTCTGCCTTACTGGCTATGTGCCCTGGAGCAAGTCATTTTACCTTTGAACTTCGGTTTCTTTATCTGTGAACCGTGGTTAATAAAGCTAATCAACCTTGAGCCACTTTAAAAGATTGTTGTAAAGAAAGTGCTTTGTTGACCAGAGAAATGAGCTTTTAGGAACCTTTGAGATGATAATGCCTAGACTTTGGGCAAATCCCTTTTACTCCCTAGGTCTCTGTTTCTTCATTTGTAAAGGGAAGAGGTTGAACCAAATGATTTCTAAGATCTTTCCTATGGACACTTTATCATTATTATTATATGCTGAATGCTCTTAGGAAGGTTGGTCATCCATGCTCAGCTAACTCAAATGACCGTATCCAGTCCCATCACTCAACTGAAATTGCTATCTCTAAAGTTATTGATGGTGTCTCATTGCCAAATCCAATGGCATCTTCTTAATCTTCATCCTTCTGACTTTTGGAGGATTTCACACTGTCAGCCACCCTCTTCTCCTGGATACTTTTACTATTAGGCTATCACTGTTCTCTCTTGTTTCCTTCCTTCCTATGTGGCTGTTCCTTTTTGATCTCCTTTGTTGGGTGATCATTTGAGTCTGATCACGTGATTTTAACTCTCCTCCCAATCCTGGTGTGGGCCCCCTTCTCTTTCTGTACTCTTGATGAGAGCATCAGATGTCATGGGTTCAGTTATCAGCCATCTGTATGGAGACGGCTCTCAGATTGGTTATTTAGCCTTCCTCTCTCTTCTCCCCTGTGCCACATTCCTATGCTGCCAACTATCTAGCATACATTACAAGTCCCAAATGCCCCCCACGCTTAGTCCTCTTTCTAACTTTGCTGTTTCTTTTTGCTCTTCCAGTCTGCCAAGTTCTCCACCTTGGTGTCACCTACTCCTCCCGCTCCCTCAGTCCTGTATCAGGTCACTTGCAATGTTGAGACACTTCTGCTGCTACGTGTCTTGCATCCATCCCCTTCTGCCCACTAGCAGGGGCACCGCTCTGGTTCAGCCCCACAGTCCCTCTTCCCTGGAATATCGTGGGAGCCTTTTAGCTGGTTTCTCTTCCTTGATTCTTTTCCTTCTTCAATCCATCCTCCACCCAGCTGTCAGATAATAATTTTCACTCAGATTTGGCTGTTACATTCCTCTTGCTCAGCTAGCTCCAGTGGCTTCTTTGGTGAAGTACCAGATTTCTGTTTTGCGTTTTCCCAGTCTGGCTCAGTTTACCTTTGCAGATTCCGTTCCTCACTCTCACAGAGATTATATAAGTGAGTGTTCTGTTAGCTTTCTTGTTCCTCTCCACTCCCCCATAAAGTAAGCAGTGCTAGTGTATTATCATGCTTGTTATACAGTTGAGTGCAAGGATCAGAACCAGAATTCATACCAGGTCCCCTGATTCCAGGCCCACTGCTGTTGTCGTGACACATTGCTGGATGGCTGGAAATTTGGAAAATTGTTCAATTGTAGCCATATTTTATGTTTTAGCAGTGAACCTGTCATTAAATTCTCAATAATGTGATTCCATTGCATCCTTAGCATTTCTTCAAATATCTGTAGTACTTAGAAAATAGTCTACTACAAAAGTAACTTGTGCTCACTCAGAATATTTGTGTAGACTTTTAAAGCAGTGATTTCTAGCCTTTTCAATGCCCAAAATTTCCGATACCCCCACTTAGTAGTTGTATTGTTAGGAGTTGTTTCCTGAGGAAATAGCTAATGTTAGGAGGCTACTGTGAAGTCATTCATGCATTTCATTAATAACAGTAATATACTTTATTAATAACAGCATTTATTTATGACATAGTAAGTATGAGATCTCTTGAGATCTAAGATTTGTTTAATCAGCACCAAAATCACAATACTTAGTACACGTATACACAGGCCTTCTCTGGGGATTCCAGAGCCCATGAAGAGTTGGAACTATAAATATGTATGGGTTGTTTTTCACATGGGCGTGGGCATAGTAAGGCAGGCAGTCCTGAACTTAGACATAGAAACAGCCACTTTGAAATGACTGTTCTGACTGTGTTACTCCAGGGACTTTTTTCTTGCTGTTGGATCTGCTGCTGCCTAGAATCTCCCCTCCCCCTCGAGCCCCAGTTCCTAATGCTAGACTAGGACAGAGCAGATTCTTTCATGACTGGTGGGGCAGTGGGTTGGACAAGGTACATTCTCATTGGCCTCTACTCCCTGTCCCCCATCAGTACCCGCTGTGGCTAGTGTTATCTTACCACTGTTTTCTCTCCTTTCTTCCATTTTTTATTAGTGAGTTTTCTTTTGATAGCTATATGAGTCTTCAGTTCTTTTTTGTGCCCAAAGAGGCTCTCTGCTTTAAGTAGAAACAACAATCCTCCTTGGAGTCAGCAGGCTTACATTTCTAAGTTCAGGTCCATGTGTGACTCCGGGCCAGACTCCTTCTTTCAGCCTTGATTACCTCAGTACAAAAAAATGGGGATAAAAATATTGGTATTGCTTTACCTCCCAGGGTTGTCGTGAGCAAATCACCTTGCAAAAGTCCTCTGTCTTTGTCAGCTTTTGAAAGATTTGCCGTAATTATCTGTGGGCACCTTTGTCTTCCCTCCATAGTCCAAGTGAAAAGGGAAGGTGAGGGGCCGGAGGATAAAAGCTTTGTTTTCCAAATGTTGCAGCTAGGAAGACTAGGAAACCCCCAAGAGCGAAGGGCATGCTACAGGAACAGGAAGGTAGGGAAGAAGTGTTGAGACTTTATTCTAGTCCGCAGTGGTTACAGGGGGAGAAAGAAATCTTGGTTAGAAACCTTGGGTAGGAGCAGTGACCACTCGAGCTGATTCTTGGGGTCCTCTGAAGAAAAAGACTGGCTCCCAGCAGAATGCTGTCCCGTCAAATTCTATCCTTTGGAGACCCTGACTTCCCATGGCTCTGCACCTCAGACCCTGCTTCTCCCTTCAGAAACTGTGCAGGACATGACTAAGGCTGATGCAGCAGCTATCCCCAAAGCTGTGTCTGTTGAAGTCTTCTTGTTGCTGTTAGAGCATGGGGAATATGCAGGGCTGGAGTTAAGGACATGTTCCCCTGCAGAACCATTGTTTTAAAATGGTGCGATTAGATTCTTATTACTTTAGGTCTATGGCCTGGCCTGGAAACGTCGTACCATGGGAAACACTGTTTGTTTATGCTCTGAGGTGTATGAAACACAACCCATTTTGTAAATTGCAAAATTAATATAATTGTTGACATTTCAATTTAATTAGTTATGTTATTTTGATAGTCTTCTATGCTAAAATATTCAAAATAAAAAAACTTCCTTTTTCCAGTATTTGTAAGCGATGTATTCGGAAGATGGATCACCATTGCCCATGGGTGAACAATTGTGTGGGAGAAAAAAATCAGAGGTTTTTTGTGCTCTTTACCGTGAGTAAAAATTAAATTTTGGTGGTTTATGGTGATTGTCAAACTCTTTCAACTATAAATTTGCTTTTGGCAGGCACGTTTCTCCTCAGATTGAGCCAGTTCCTCCCTAGCTCTCCAGTGAGGCACAAATTGTAGCAGTTGCCTGGCTGCTAGTTATGTGCTGTATGTATTTTCTCTAGGCCTCTGCCATAGTGGTCTCTCTCATCATAGGTCAGAAATGCTTACCCTCTGCTGCTTTCAACAGAAGAATTTTTCCATTTGTGACCTTGGGGTGCTAATAAATGTCACACTAATTTCAAGGATTTAAAATTTTTTAACTTTTTATCACTGTGTTCTTAGCGTATTGATTTTACTAGACAGTTGAAGCTGAATAGAAAGAAAGCTATCGTTCTGTTCCCACCAGATCACAGCCTTATGATTCTCTCCTCCTTTTTCTCTTCTCCAGATGTATATAGCCCTGTCTTCAGCTCATGCTCTGATCCTGTGTGGATTTCAGTTTTTTTCCTGTGTCCGAGGGCAGTGGACTGGTAAGCACATACTTGGATGTATAAAAATTGTTTGTAGAAATGCAAAAAATAGCATTACCATACTGTTGCATGTGCAAAGAAACAGAATATTACCCTCAGTGGCAAATACTTTAAAGAAAAAAATACATTTAGGTTTTGGGAGAACATCTTTTGTTGTCCCTTTGAATGCTTTTCTAGGATGAGATTGTCTTTACAATATGACACCAAGACTTTCTATCTCTAGTACCACAGTGAAGCCATATAATTAGCTTTCCCTTACAATCATATACATATTTGGATCTTTGCAGAGGTATATAATTTACTTGATAGAAATTTCTACCAAAAATTTCTCCCTTCTTTCTCATTTGATTTGTTTAAAAAAAGTTTTTATACTCTTTACAATGTGGACATGAAGGCCTGTTCTACTTTAGTAAAATTTATATTTCTCACCCTCTTTCTCCTGCCTTCTTTAGCCACGCACATTTTAGTTAAGCATGTGAGTGTGTGAGAGCATGTGTACAGTGTGGGTGTGAGTAGTGAGAGCATAAGCCTAATCTTGTTAAAGTGATTGGAGGCTTGTGTCCCCTTAAGCCCAGTAACCTTGGGTTTGTCACAGCCACACACTGTACTTCTCACTGTTCTTAGGCAGTTCTCTTGTATATCCAGTGAGTGTTTACAAAGGGCCTGGTCAGTACAAATTTATGATCATTACTGGGGAAAAAAAACCCTCAAAAGCATTTATCTAGTAATGTATATATATTTAGTGTGAGTCCCCATTCGCTGAAGTTGAGTGTTGTCATTAGATGCCAAAAGTGATATAATTACTGCTTTAGAAGGACTGACTTGGTTCAGGGACATATTTTAGATTTTGTGTTAGCTCTGAGTGATATCATAGGATGGCCTTGCAAATGAGTGCAAAACATTACCAGCCCACACTGATTTTTTTTAACCAAATCACCTTCACTTATTAATGGGAAAGATAGCAAAATAAATAAGACAGTTGTTTCCTTTACATTTCTTCCCATTGTCAACATTTTTGTTTCTTTTTAAGAGCAATAGCCTTAGGAAATTAGTTTTCCTTCTTTGGGATAAGACTTGACACCAGACCAGTTTTAGAAAGATGGCTGTGTTGTCTTTGTCTAAAAATTTCAAGAGAAAGACACAGTTTAGTTTTCCTTAAAGACTTCCCTAAGCATTTACTGTAGAGAAGGGAGAAATTTTATGACACAGTAGGTACGTGACATACAGTCATATCTGTTAGAAGAGAGTGCTAACAACCAAAAAATCATTTATATTTGGCTTGACTTTGATATCCTGGAAATCTGTAACACTTTTAAAAAGTCACATAATAGCTCAACAAAGAAAGAACTGAAAAATAGTCCAGTTTTCCTATCCTGTCCCCCTCCTTCCTCAGCTCTGGTGGAGATTCATGGTATTAACCTCTCAGACAGTGCTCCCTTCCCTGTGTCAGCTCACTGTGTGTCTGGTTTAGCTCTTCCCTGGGTGAGTTAAGGGGTTAGGGTTGGTAATTCTGATTTTGTTTAAAAGGCCTTTCCTGGTGGATGAATCAGGGTGGGGAGAGGAGAGACACCTCCAAGTTACTGAACTGAAATGCTGTCCAAGGATGCACTGGTCTCCTCCGCTCTCTCAAACCTTTCCTTCGGGCTTCTGCTGAATTGCAGGCCGCATGCACTTAGTCAACAGAGGAGGTGAGAGCTAACTGTAGGTAGAGGTGAAAAATGCAGCCTGGGCCACCAGGAAACAATACTTCTAGGCTGGAACTATGAGAAAGTTCTGCATGTTCAGACAGTTCTTAATATGAGAAGCAACAGAAAATATTGGACTTTTATTTTGCCAGTTTTCTCATTTAGAGCCCAGGTGTGGAAGAAAATTAATGTCCAGTCCTTCACGTAAGCTGGATGAGATTGAGAAGTAAAAAGATTAATTTGTACAGTACACAAAATTAAGTATGTATCATATATGTATGTATGTAGTATGGAAAATCATTCTTTGTTTTAAAGGACTAGATCTATAGGGAAAAATAACTATTTTAATGAACTTGAATAGTTTTAGAATGTGACCTAACATGTGCATATTCATTTAGAGTGAGTTCTAAACCACTTATTTTCTTGGTAGCCCAATGAGGGCTACCTTGAATTAATTACCAGTTGAATTAACAATTGCCTGATTGTGCTATGCCATTTTCTCCTATTTTTTGAGGCTAAAAGTTATGTTGTCATTCATAAGTGGTGATGTGCTCAACTACAAATGGCTTTGCCTATTTATAAAGAGGCATATTTGTATCATGCAAAAAGAAAGACACTTATCATGTCATAGTTTGGGAATGAGACAGGCCAGCTTTGTTCAAATACAAATATTGTTCAGTAGTCAGTAGCTTCACTGTGGAGAGATGAAAGTTGCTTACTTTTTGTACTTTATTGGAGGGTAAATTACTTTGATTTTTAAATTTCCTGCACAGTCTAAAACATAAACTAAAAAAATCCCAGCTTTTTTTTTTTTAACAATTCACAAAAACCAAGCAGTTTCCCATCTAATCAGACAGTGAAACCACTGACTAGGAAACAGAATTGTCAGGCCTCCTTTGTACTGGTGTAGGGCTGACCTATCTAGGCCCCAAAGACACCCAAACAGAAAACCTTGTTTCTCTGAGTGGCCCTGGTGCCTCTGTTTGCAGTTGGGTTTGCCTTTGCTGCCAGATGGATACAGTCCTTCCTGTACTATCAGGAGCATAGGATTTCTGTAAGTGAACAGTGACGCAATGTGGGGATATGTTCTTTATTCTAATGAATGATTCTCTTGACCTCTTTCACAGAATGCAGTGATTTTTCTCCACCTGTAACTGTAATTCTGCTGATCTTCTTGTGCCTTGAGGGTCTTCTGTTTCTCACTTTCACCGCAGTCATGTTTGGCACTCAGATCCACTCAATATGCAACGACGAAACGGTAGGGTCGGAGTTTTGCTGTTCTCTGAGATGGAGGTTTTTGGGGTCCTCGGACCATTGGATCACAGACTAGAGCAGGAAGGGTCTTCTGAGAGGAGTTAGTTCAGCCCACTCATTTTGTAAATGAGAAAGCTGAGGCCCTGGGTACTTAAATGACTGCTCAATGTTAGATGGAAAACAAATATCAGAGGGAGGATTTGAACCCTTGTTACCAGACCCCAGAGCTAGTGTGCTTTCTTAAGTTGGTATTTTTTGAAAACGAATTCTGCCCTTAAGACATACCAAACAAAATGAGTATTTCCTCATTCAAAGTAGAGCAGAAAAAAGATTCTGTGTGAACCTGTAAAGCTCTGTTGCTTACCTATATGTTACTTCTCCTGTTAAGTATATAATAAATTCAGTGTGTAACTTTCAAAGCTATCCTGCTTGACTTGGTTTACTTCATTTCTCTTCTATATATTTTAAAAAATGTTTCCATAACTATTTTTTCTCTTTTTGAGGGACAAATCTGTCACAAGTCCCCATCCTTCCATCTTTTCTTCTCTCTTCTTCCTTCTTTCACTCCTTCCTGCCCCACCCCCTCCCCCCATGGGAAGAAAAAAAAAGAAAGTTGCCATATTGGCTAAGTCCAAGAATTTCTATCTCATTCTCTACCTCAAGTCCTTTATTACATTTGTGTTAGGAGGTGGGTAGCAAAGTCTCTGGCTGGTCATTGGATTCATCAGAGTTCTTACGTATTTCATTTTTGGTTTTTTTTTTAAACATTGTTTTTGTCTCAAGTTGTTCTTTGGATTCTGCTCGCTTCACTCTGTATCCATTCATGCACGTCTGCTCTTAAGTCTCAGTAAAGCCAGCCCTTTTGTAATTTGTGGTGGTGCAGCATTATTCCATTACATTCATGTACTGTAATTGTTCAGCCATTCCCCAGTTGTTCTCTAAGTCATGGTCTTGATTCTTCCGGTGATGCTCTACCCAGACCATCCCTAACCTGGGAGTTTTTCCTTTCTTTGGCTGTGTTACTTATAAGTTTCCCTGGCCCATTCCTCTCTCTTACTACATCTTATCCTTACAATTTTCAACTTAACTGTTCATAAGTCCTTTCAGAATATTTCTGTGGAGCAACATGGGAGGAAGCTGTGGGGATGGAAAGTCCAAGGGACCAAGATATAAAATATTGTCCTGTTTCCCCTCTATTTGCTGCCAACTTTTGCCAGGTTGGAGAGGTTGTAGCAATTTCTGAATGTGGCAGCAGCCTCCATAATTCAGATTTTCCTACAAAGTCAGAATCTATATCCAGTTTCTTTTCAAGTACAGCTTTTTCTAGTCTGGCCTTTTCAGCTTTGAGTTACTTATTTTCTCTCCTCAACTTTTTATTGTCAGCCACAAGAAACTTTATATGGTGCTTCTGTTCAGCAGTCAGAGTTGCCTACTTTTCTATTATTTTATTTTTCTTTGGTGCTTTTCTTCTAATACATGATTCAATTAGCTCTCTCCTTTTTTGGAGGAGAAAAAGTGGTGTGTGGGGGTGTCTGTCAAAGTTACAGGTGTTTCTCTGTGCCAGGATCATACTTCCAAGGGACAGGTATGCTTTGGCCATCTTCTGTATACAGTTCACACAGTGTTAGCAGAGGAGGAATTCTGCTGGAGTCTGCTGGACTTTTGGTGTTTCTTTCCACTTTGCCCTTTTCCTTCTTTCCTGGATAAGCAGTAGCTTCTAGGGGACCTTGCCATCTATGGGGAACCGCTCTTCAGGTTGGACTCTGTTCCCAGATCTCCTCTGTGACAGTGGCAAACACTTTCAGCAGATATATATCTTCTCATTTACGCTTTGTCTGCTGTTGATACTGAGGGTGGTCCAACCAAGGTTATTTCTGTTGTCCTATTTTTTTAAAGAATCAAGAATAGTTTTTCATAGTTGCATGGGAAATACTTTGTTGGATGAGAGCCTTTATGTAGAATTTTGCTCTGCTGAGTCAAGTACTTTTTTAATAATCAACTGACAATAATCACAGAATGAACTGGTATTCCCCACATTTTTCAATCAGTTGTGTGTTGATAAAGATGTGGCTACTGTGGAATATCACTTGCAAAGACTTTCTGTTCCTTACTAATATTCTTATAAATGTGCCTTCTAACGTGTGTGTAGATTATTTTCCTAAACATAAACTTAGTATGACCTACAGTACTTAAAAAAATATAAATAATGCTATACAGAAAAAAAACATTGAATTATAGATAAGGTTGCCTTGTGATGAGTCCTTTTTCAAAGAAATGTTGTTTATGGACAGAGCATGCTCTTGTGACATGTTTGTATTCCTGGAAAGTGAGTCCTTGTACAACAGGGCTTCAAGTAAATTTTGTGTGTCCTCACGTTCCAGAACATGTTTAATATTGTTGGTGGGAACCATCAAATGAGTAGGTAAAGTCAATGAGAATTGAAGCCTAGGTTTCTTTAAATAGCCCACCGTTAGCAGAGCAGGGATGCTACCTTTACTACAAAGCTCTTTCTGTCTCTCAGAAGGTGGCTTTTTGGAGACAGGGTACTGTTGAGCATGTTACAGTGAAGTTACTCAGAAAGAAAGCCCAGTCCCAAAAGGTGTTTTTGTTTTATCGTTCCATTAAACTTTCTTTTAAGTAAAAGGACCTGATTGTATGCTGTTTGTAGTACTGACTCGGGAGAGCTGAACTGATTATCTTTCCCCCTAAACCTCTCATTCCAAACTTCCCTATTTCTCTTGAAGGCCATGCAGTCCTTCCATTGTCTCAGATGCATAATATTGGCAGTATACTCAACTCTTCACTCTTCCTGTCCCCACCCATCCATTCTATTGTCAGATCTTACCCTTTGAACCATCACATCATTTCTTATGCCTGCCACCTTCTCTTCATTCTCACAGCTACCACCTTATATGGGGTTCCCACCACCCCTCCCCTAGGTTATTGTGATAACATCCTACGTGGTCTCCCCGCCTCACATCTCTTACCACTCTAGTCTGTTCTATAGAATGCTGCCAAAATCATTTCCTTAAGTGTAGATATGACCATGTAATTCCCCTACTTGGTCAACTTCACTGGCTTCCCAGTGCCTGTACAATAAAATATAAACCCTGTTTAGCTTTAAAACCCTAAACAACCTGGCTCCAACCTATTTTGAAAGGAATTCACTTGATATTACTTCTCTTCTCCTGCTCTCCTGCTCTACAATTCAGCCAAACTGGCCTTCTCTCTGTTCCTCACTAATGACACCTATCTCTCATCTTTGTGCCTTTCTACTGGCCTGGAATGCACTCCCCCCTATCTTCAGCCTCATTCTCCTCCTTTTGTGTAAGATGTAGCTCAGACACCATTTTCTATATAAAGTATTTTCTGATAGCCCCAACTGTTCCTGCTTTCTTTCCCATAGTACTTAGTAGCACTTTGTGTGTACTACTATTAACTTAATATTTATGCTATATATATATGTGCATATATACATATACAAACACTTTAATATATATATATGCACACATAAAGCATATATATATGTATACACACACACATTTATATATGTCTCCTTTAAGCATCCGATATTGAATCAAAAACATAATTTAATTTGATTTATTTTAGTAATTGTAAAAAGTGAGTTCATTTAATTAACTGGTCTCTGAATTTCTATTCAGTGTTAACTCTCTGTTGTCAAGCAGTAATGTTATCTTTATTTCTTCACAGGAGATTGAAAGACTAAAAAGTGAGAAGCCAACGTGGGAACGGAGGCTCCGATGGGAAGGGATGAAGTCTGTTTTTGGGGGCCAGCCTTCAATTCTGTGGATGAATCCTTTTGCAGGATTTCGAATCAGGAGATTCCTACTGAAGTCAAAGAGAGGAGGTCCAGAATTTTCTGTGTGAGGCCCACTTTCCCACACTGGAACTTGCAGATGCACTCTAGGATATTTATTTGGGGTTTGAAAGCCTGTTGACATGTAATCTGTGACCAATGGGGACTGAACCAACACAAACCAGTTGCTTGTAGCAAGCAGAATTTTATACATTTATAGTCACGGAGATCACAAATTTTCCAAAATGTTAACTGGATGCTGTAATGACTTTTCAGCTGTACCACTAATGAAAGGCATGTGGCCACACTACAGAAGCCAAATGTCATTATTCTACTGTGAGATTATGATTTTTGTTAAATCTTTTTCATTTGATCAAATGTTGTTTGGGGTATTACATATGCTATTTTATTAAAAATCCTGTGTACTGAGCTGCATTTGTCAATCATGGAAAAAAAAATCCCCCGTGGACAAGAATTCTCAAGCCAGTAGCATCAGGGAGTTTCTGTTTACCATATAATTCCATTCCGTTATTGCTTTTCCTGTATCTATAGGGACCCTTTCTTAGAGATACATTTGTCTTTCATTTTTATTATCTCTTATAATTAAGTTGCAAAAGATCTGTGTGCACTGAGCAGCATAGGTAAATGTCAGGTACACTCATTAATTATTTCCCCCATTTATCATTGCTTACTTCCTTTTTCCCTCACCTGCCCAACCCCAGGACAAAGTGTTTTCTTGATCCTAGCAGCAAGTTTAATGTATGTAAGTTTTTCCTTTTTTAAAAAATTAGAATTTTTATTTTTAATGGCAAGCTATTTTTAAAAACCTATGTTCAGGGAAGAGGAAAAAGCTGCTATGATATCCTCCTTTGGGACTAACTATGAATGTATTGCCAATTGGACAGTCTACAGATCCAAAGAACAATCAGTTGTCTCCCCTCCCCCTTCCCTTTTTAAGATCTTGTGTGGGTTTAATTATTTTAAAATTTTGAGAGCGTAAAGGAGCTGGAACTGTTTTTTCAGCCAACTTAGCATTATCTGGGTGAATGTCACTCTTGGTAAAGAAGAGTCAAGCCTCATGTTAGAAAAACTTAATCTCTGTGCATCTCAATGCTGCATTGTTAGTCTGCTCAGGGAGATTATATATCCCTGCAGTGAAGGCCAGCCAGTGTGCATTTCACCACAACTTTAATGAAACAATTCCTAGGGCATCAGCTCTTCTCTTTGTGACTTTGGTGCAGAAGAGCGCAAAGCACACGTTTGTAACTCCTAGAAAGAAACAAACAAAACTGAACTACCAGAATGCCTAGAGCTAGATGGGGGACTGTCATTAATACTGTTCTTTCCTCACACTACAATTGATGAGAACCAGGTGTGTAATGGAGAATTCTGCCTGAGCAGTGAACAGCTCCTTTGAGAGGAGTGGGATGGGATGGGATGGGTGGGGAGGGGGGAATATTGCCTTAAACTCACCTGGCTTGTGTATATTTTGTCAGAAGCATCTAGAAGCAATTTATAACATGCTAAGAGGTCTTCCTTGTTTAAATTGATCTCCCACACTAAACATTTTGGTATTTTCCTTCTGGACACAATGCCTTTCTGTTTATCTGTGAAGATCTTCAAAGAACATGTGTATTCTAACCTTATACTAGTATAGATGGAATTCATCAAGAGATCAGCCCAGCACATAAAAGCCAAATGAACAAAGCAATTCATTGGTGTGAGATCACCACAAAAACGTGTATAAGTTTTAGGAAATTGATCAAGAGCAGCCAGAAAAGCAGAAACTTAGATTTGTGGCCTGATTGACAACAGAGGCAAGTTCCAAAAGAATCTTTTTTTTTTGCACATCTGTTGGGAGCATATATTAGGCTTCATCGTGAGCCTTTTGAAATGATATAGTCTGTTGGTTGAAGATTATTAAGAGTTTGAATCCTGTGAGACTTAGCAAGTGTGTGTGTGAAATCAGGTCTACTTGGCTTTTTCAACCCCTTTCATTGTAATTTTTATATAAAATAAAGCCATTCATTGACATTTCTCAAAGTTGGTAATTAAATGATATCGGGTCTCGTTGGATTTAGTCTCTTTCTTTCCTTGGCTCATTGAATGTCTTTTTTGAAGGGAGTCTGTGACATTTACTAACTCAATTTTCAAGCCCTGTGGAATAATTCTAATATCCAAGCTGAATTTGCCAGAGTATTTATTGACTGTTGAAGAGTTCCAGTTTCTTATAAATTCAACTCTCTAGAATGTGTTTGTGATCCCAGGACTTATCTGAAGGTGGAGCTACGCCCAGACCTGTTTAAAATAAGTCAGCAGAATATAACTGACAAAAGTCATAGCTAACCAGAGGGAGAATTACTCTTCTGTCTGTTTTCTCCTTCAGCACAAAGCTCCAAGACCATTTAACTTGGGGGCAAATAGCCCTGTGCGCCAAGGCCTGAATTCTAGCATGATGTCATAATGCTTACCAGTCACTGAGTACAGGCTTAAATTATTCTATTTGTAAGGTTGTGCATGTTATATTTTAGACGGATTTCTGTTCAAAATGGTGAAAACAAACACTATTTTCTTTTAGTTGCTCTGAGGAGATGGCTTAAATTAGCTGAAGAAGAACCCCTTGAGGTTATTCCACCTCATTACCAACGAGGTATTTTACATTAATATTAGCAACTTCTTGGCTTGTCCCTCATAGTCCATATGCCAGGTAATTGTAGAATTGGTGTAAATACAGCATCGCTATGTGCAGGAAAATATCCCTGGGATGTATTTTTTGAAAAACAGGGTAGTGGAAATGATGCGTGTTTCGTGACGGTTGGTTGGTGACTATATAGATACCTGTGCATTTTTACTCTTTCCCCTTGTTAGAGCCAAATGAAATTTATGCTCAGAGGATTCTTTAGGAGAGGGTTCTCATGAATGCGCTTCAAAGCGTGGAGCCTTAGAGATAGGCATGGATCCACTTAAATGCTTACTGGGTAAACATTTATTGATACCTTCCGTGTGCCCAGCCTTTTGTTGGACACTGTGGATGCAAAAACAGAAGATGTAGAGTCTGCCTGCCAAGAGAAAAGGTACGTGCACAGTTAGTCTGCAAGGGAGAGGGAGGTTAAGCAAAGAACACTAAAAAGTTCTTAAGAGCATTTTAATGGGGAGGGGAGGAAAGAATGGATGTGGTTGAGGGAGGCTTCATAGAGGTGGCGGCGCATGTTATGGTGTCATTAGGAAAGGGAGGAACCTCAAGTTCTGGGGTGGGGGCAGTTTATTCCTAGCATGATGAGGTAGTTTGAGCATAGGCAAAGAGAATGAAGAAAGGATAAGATCAAGGAATATGAAGGTTATATGGAAGTGGAGTTATATGAAATCAGACTGGTTTCCAGTGGTGAGGTGATTTCCCCTAGAGGAAAAGTCAGTGGTAATTGAGAGGCAGTTTAATATAGCAAAGGGTGTTGACTTAATTCAACTGGTAAGAGACATTAGATTCCAATGCCTTCCTTATCCCTCTCCACCCTTGTGAGTCAGTCACTTGGCCCTTCTGGTCCTTCTTGTCTCATCTCTAAAGTGGGCACAGTGCTTACCTTGCCTGAAGAAAAGGAGCTAACCAGATTCCAGCTCTAAGAATATTAAATCTGGGCAGATTTCACTTGAGAGGTTGATCTTTTCTGTCTTGAAGGACATGGTACTATGCAATATGTATGTAAATACTTCATAAATATTTGTCACTGAGCAAATGAAAACCAGCAGGCTGGCATGCAGAAGGACATCTAACAGTAGTGGTGGATTGGCATTGCAGCAGAGAATGAGGAGAATGTCATTAGCTTCCTCCTCACCAGTGAAGACCAAGTTTCTTCCTAGCTAGAAATAAAGTGTTGTCTCCTGTGGTGTTGGTTACATAGGAACTTAGAGTCTATGTTATAACAAAAAAAGTTTCATTCAGTATAATGATTGCTTTAGTCAAATAGGGTCAAATACTAATTAGGTAGTTGGCCTAGTCAAATAATATTTCATTTTGTGGCTATTTCTAGAAGTTTTAGGCTGCCGTGTAAATAGGCCTAGTGGGGGCTTTCTGACCCAGTATTATTGAAGTCCCTGCACACTGAAAGGCATCTTCTGAATTCAACTTTTAATGGCCTACAACACATTGGCTGTATTTTTTGGATGATGATAGATGTCTTACCCAAGGGTGAGAAGTTGGTGTGATGTTAAATTTACACACGCTTTTTATAAACCTATTTAACAGGAGAAAAGTGAGACTGTTGGTTTTATTGACTTAAAAGTCATACCCTAACTAGGGCAAACAGTGACTTAACTTGTCCCCCATTACAGCCTTCTATGATGAATAAATAGATAATTATCATTCTATTGGACCATCCCAAAGTTTTTAGGCTGGGCCCACTTAACATTTTCCTGAAACCTTAAGGTCACTGAGTGGGGAAAAGGAGGACAGAATACAGGAGATCTGATGTGAATTACCTCGGGGTTTGTGAAATGTGATGGGTCCCACCAGAAGGTAGGATTATAAGGTGAATGCCCCTGCCAGCTGCCCTCTTCCTTGGGAGTCCTGACAGACTTGAGAGTAGGAGACATAATAGTGGTGATAACCTTGGAGAGGTTGACCCAGTAAAGCTTTGAGATTTATAGACAGAGCCCTGTCCTTCAACTGGGGACCTCAGCTTCTATGCCAAGTGATGGGGAGGAGGGGGAGTATGGAGGTGGGCTATGTCAGAATCAGAGGTTGTCCTGAGCAAAGGCTAATGCAGATGAGCATTGTGGGAGAAACCTGCCCAGGCATTTGTTGTGTCTGTAAAAAGCAGGAGTCAGCAGTGGGAAGAGGGCTGGATTTGGATTCTGAATTGAGGTTCAGATTCTGGCTTAAACACTTGCTGTCTTTAGCCTTTGGCAATTCAGTTTCCTCTGTCCCCTCCAGCTCTAAATCTATGATTCTATGAGTTTCTTTAACCTGCCTGTGTAAAAGCAAGAGACAGGAAAAGATAGTATTTGGAAGGCTACTTCAAAATAGGCCAACATTTTTTTTTTTACTTACAACAAATTGAGCTCAAGGTTCAGCTCGTACGACAGGACCCTGACAAAATTCCAGTAAGATTTTAGGCTGCATTCTTTTCTTGTATCTGTCTTCCTCCAAAGCTCTCTGATGTCTTACTTCGGTGTAGAGGTGACTTTGGGTTCCCTGAGTATATGCCGGTGGGGCCTCAGTATTGCTGGTCCTATCAAACTGGAGAGGCTTTCAGTGAGCCAGGCACCAGGAAGTTGTACCGGGGCCAGCCTAGCTAAGTGCACAAGATCCATGACCAGATAATAAACAGTTTTTGACACAGCAACTCATGAAAAACTATGAAGGTACTGATCTTAGTAGAGAAAGTTCCCACACTGACAAAACCACAATCCTTTGATATAGTGAAAAAAATAAGTTTCATGGATGATGAAGTGGAGATAAAATATAATTTAGATCAGGTGTTTTTCAGACCTTAAGCTCTATTTAAGTGTGAGTGGCTGTTACTTGCTGAAGGATAGGCATGGAAACAAGAATTTAATGTAGTCTTCCTCCCCACTCCCCTCCCCCCTACAATAGCTTGTAAGCTCCTTGAGGACAAAAACTATTTTTTGCCTTCATATACTCGGTGACTGGCTCATAGGTACTCAATAAATGCTTGTTGATTGAATTGCCTTTAGTAGCAGTGCATTTATAACAGGATTGATTTTTCAACCCTGACTGAAGATGCTGAGACCTATCTGACATAACAGGCATCCCATCTTTGGCTGAAGATATTGGGTAGTTGTGTATTTATACTAGAGTAGGTGACAGCGGTAAGTCTTACTTTCCTAGGACTGGCTGAGATAAAAAGGCTTGCCGTCAGCTGACAGTATCACTAGTTTGCTTGGTGATGCTCTTTTATCCCTCATCCTTCTCCCCAGGTCCCCTAGACAGTTGCTTCCAGTTGTCTTAATAACTAACCACATGTGACAACATTAAAGTCTTGTAGGTCACCAACATCATTAGTTAAGAGAATCACTGGGCAGTGGAATCCAGAAGCAGCTTCCAGGCCACCCTAGCACATAGCAATGAGAACTTGGGTTATGATTCTCTCTAGATCAAATGAGATAATATTTGTACAGTGCTTAGCATGGTGCCTAGTACATACTAGCCACTTAATAAATGCTTATTTCCTTGCTTCTAGTGATAGCAAATGAAACTTTAAATAGCCAGAATCCCCTGAGCAAAATTTCCTTTTCACTAATGGGAGTCAAACACAAACGTTGTATTGTGTAACGGTCTTGTATTTTATTTGGAAAAAGAAACCCAGAAATTGTAAAGACAAGCAAATTCAAAAATGATGCCTACAATAGCCGTGCATGCATAGAGCTCTGCAGCTACCTGCCTCTTTCCAGAAACTCTAGAGAAAGAGTCAGCAGTCAGTAAATATTGTTTTTGAGAGACCCTTAGGGGAAACAAGACTTAGCTTTGGCATCACACTGATAAAGAAGGGATCTGGTAAAAACAACATTCCTGGGGCTTCACTAATGTTCATCTTGTATTGCATCTCATCATTTTGATTTGAATGTTTGATAAGCAGAGCTGTAACTGGCAGAGAGCCACTGGGACCTCCCCGCAATGTGCTAATGCGAGGGAGAGGCCTCTGCCTCCCACTGCCTAGTACATCCCTGCTCCCCACATCCAGTATGCACACACCTTTATCGCTCCTAGGCCATCCTGAGAATCCTGTTGTTGTCACAGACCTCTTCTGGAGTCTGCTCTCTGCTCCCTCCCCAGAGCAACTGGAGAAAATTACCTATATTATCACACTGGTTTTGGAGACCTCTAAGGTGTCTGGGATCAGTGAAAATGGCACTTGCCCTTCTTAGCAGTGTGTCACTCAGGATTTCTGCCCCTTCCCTCAAATATCTAGTCATAGTTGTGATGGACCAATGTAATTCGTGAGAGGCACAAAAAAGATTTGGAACTATTGACACAGATTCCATTTCCTGATCTGCCAAATGAATCTGGAAAAAAAGTCCTCCACCTAAAATCACGTCTCTGCCTTGCAGGATATTGAAGATTCATGAGTTAATGCCTGAAAAAATGACTCCCAAGTTCAAGAGAAAATTGTGATCTGATTATTGCATGATTCTAGTCAAACTCATTTTCTGGTACGATAGTGATCACTGGCCATTTGTTAAGTAATCATTACAGGTACTCTTAAGGCTAACATAGTTGCAAAAATCAGCAGTTAAATTTTGGGTTTCACTGGCTGACATTTAGCATCACAGCTGGTACGTGGTGGTGTCTTTGCCGTACCGGGCTTATTTGAGGTACGTAAGCATATCTTCAGGTTTACTTCATGTTTACTGCCATGACGTTTCAAGGCACCAGGCATTTCTGAATATTGGTGGGATTTCTGTCTTTCTAGTTGGAAGAAGCTAGATTTTTAAGGCCGTGAAAACAAGCCACACATTGGAATAATGTCATTTTCATGCTGGAGGCTAACCTCAGCAAACAGGAAATATCACGGCTTTCTAGATTTTTTAAGCATTAATACTGTACATGGAAAATTGTTTAAGAGGTTCCAGATATGCAGCTTTATGCATGTGGGAACATGAATCAGATATTTTTTCTGTTCCTACAGTGCAATATCTGTGTGTTGTGTGTGTGTGTGCATACACACATATATACACACACATACATATATATGCACACACATATATACACATATATGTATATACAATACATGTGTATTTAAAAAATCTAAATATGCATATTTATAATCAGTTTTTTTAAAAAAGACAGCTATAAAAGGACATCAGTAATGAGACATTTTCACAACTCTTGACTAATGTGAAAATACCTGCATTAATTATATTGCTCATATATAAGGTGTGACTATGAAGTCATGGGACAGATTTTTTTTTAACGGATTAGAATTTACACATCCAAAGGCATAGTGTTATCCTCCGTCAAGGCAGTCACCATGGGAAGCTGTGCTTGTGCTGAAGATTCCATCTTTGCTTAAAATATGTGTGCAAGTCCTCTTTGGGAGTGACCTTCAAGAGCCGGTCTCTTATTTTGATTTGAGTCTTTAGTAAGCAGAGCTGAAACCAGGCTCACTCCTTTTATATATCACCCCTCATTTTTTTACCCAAATGGTTGCATCCACTTTGATCCCCTACTTCAGTCACCTGCTATGGCCCAGAATGACTCAGCTGTTTCTAAAACTCAGGTCCACTGTCATAGGACAGAGATTTGTCATTCCTGGGAATAAAAGAATGATTTTGGTTCTAAAGGTAATATTGAGAGGAAGTGCTTTGAACAGGAAATAGTTCTGTCAATAGCCTCCCATGAATGAATGGGGATGACACGTGTTTGCATGTTCAACTTCTGTCTGTCTGAACCTCAGTCATTGTCACACTTCATTTGTGTCAGGCAACAGGGCCTTTGTGACCTGAAGCTTGATTCAAGTACTCAACCATTGAGAAAAGCTGGTTTAGTAGAAGCAGGTCTGAAGGGGGAATGGAGGAGGGGGTGGGGTGGTGAAAATGCAGAGAGGTTTCATGACTTCATATTAATAGTGGATATTCACCTCACAACTTGTCCCTTTACATACATAATCTCCTTTGATCCTAACCACCACCTGGCAAAGTGGGAACTGCCAATTGTCCCTAGTTTACGGATGAGGCCAGTGAGGCTTATGGCCACACGGCTAGCACTACACCACTCTGTAATGGATATACTGTTGTGTTTTATCAGAACCAAACTAAAATTTCCCAGCAATAACTAATTATTCCTGTTTTAAGGTAGTGATGTGACCTGGTTGAGGAGGGAAATTGTGTGGTCTTTTATAGATGTTGCATTGGAATACTTTGAGAAGATGGGCTAAGGTGTGACTGGCCAGAAGAAGGAAACAGGAAGGGTCTCTGGGAGGTTAGAGCCGGTATGTAAAAATCAGTCCAGGGATTGGCGCAGTATCTTGCACATAGTAGGCACTTAGGGGATGTTTCTGGAATTGAATAAAAGATGGCTGGGCCCTTCTACAAATTGGGAGGTGGATACCTGAGTATACCCCCTCTGCCCAATTTGCAAATGGGCTGTTTTTAAAAAATACACTCAATGTGTATTCTCTGTATGTGTATGGGGTTCATGTTCTGCCTCCAGGTCTAAAAATCCTAAGCCGAGGTCATAAATTGGATCCATGTTGCCTTGTGTTTTGTTAATAGAAGCCAGAGGTTTCAATCCTGCCAGATGGAGTTAGACCATAGTGATTTTTACAGTTCTGTTGGACAGCTGTTGGAGGTATTTACTTTAAAGTGTCTCCAAAGTTTAGCCATCTTATATTTTCAAGAGGGGAAGAGGCCCTGCAGAATCAATCCAGGGACCAACAACAATCCTGGTACTAACTGAGTATCCAACTGGATGTGACCATTGGAATCCCCAGCCCTTGAAATCCAGGCTGGCTGTGGAGCTGAGGCAGTCATGGTGGCTCACATCTGGAAAGGTAAGGAGACTGGCTTGTAGATGACTTCCCAGAGAGCTTAAGTCTCTTTAGTTTCATGGCTTATAAAATCTCTTGCTTAGGTATGACGGTCTGGGGAAGTATTTGAATAGGCATCTCAGATCCTCTGGCAGGGTCTAATTTGTAATCTTCATTCCCAGGGCTTGTAGGAGAAGAGACAGATGTGTCTGGAGATGCTGAGCGGGGAAAAAGATGTTAGTTCAGATTCTTCTCTCCCAGTTACAATTTAAACTTTGAAGACTCAGAGTAGAATGAGCTATTTGACCAGAGCTCACACTTACAACCTATTAGTTAAATTGGCTGACGAGTCTGATGGCCCAAAATACTTATTTATCAAATTTGGCTTCCAGTGATTTTTGACAGTTCTTCCTCTCACCGCTCCTCCTCCCCCCTACCCAAATAAATAAATAAAGTTGACTCTCAAAGAAGGAAGATTTTCTATCAAAGTCAAGAGTCATTAACATTTTTTTGGGTCATGGACCCCTTTGTCAGATGGCAAAACCTGTGGACTGCTTCTGGGAATAAAGTTTTTAAATGAATAAAATAGGATTACAGCACAAAGGAAACCAATTATGTTGAAAAGTATATTTTTTAAAGTTCACAGACCTCAGGTAAACCACCTTTGATGGAAGACATTCAAATATTCCCTGATACCCCCATCATCTGTATCTCAGTCCCACAGGACTTGCTTCTAGCTAGCTGCTAGCTAGTCCTTGCTAATGTGTAGGCTCCCATGAGTATTTGCATTTAATAGATGCCTCCATCTTTAAGTTCCCTGTCCAACCCCAAAGCAACTCTCTAAGGTGGGATTTCAGGCACCATGACAAGTGAGATTTGGGAGCAGAGACCCCTTAAAGCACAGCATAGGGACAGCTGTTCTAGAGACTGCCCTCCACATACTCAAAGCCCAATTCTTCCAATTGCCCTCCTGTTTTTCCTAAGGTTAGCCTAAGAACCCTATTTGTTGTCCTCACCATGACTTTCTGTAAAAGAGCAGCTCTGGCCTGACCCGGGTGTGGCCTGGATCACTGAACTGAGGGTGTTGGGAAGGATGTGGCCAGTGACTGGCTCCAGGTTTAAGCTGGGCATCCCAGAATGATACTGGGGCATCTCCGTGGTGTTCCCTGTAAGCAAGCACAAGGGGAGAGTTTGGGTCAAGCCTGAAGCTAGCTGTATTACATTGTTTGTACTCACTGTTGCAGTGGATGACAGGAGCGAGGGGGGATGTACCTGAAGATAAATGGTGATGTGAAAACAAAAGATAACAATGAAAATATGACCTAAAAGGAAAGGTAGAAAGGAATGTCAAGGGAAAAATGGGAAGAAATAAAAAGCTAACCCTTCCCCCTTCCCTCCAATTTCTATGTATCCAAAGGAAGAGCAAATGGCAAATAAAGCCCTAGACAAAGTGAAGTGGAAGTCTCCCTCAGACACTTACTAGTTGGGGGAGCTTGGGCAAGTCTCACATTCAGTTTCACCACCGGAAAAATGGGGATAATTACATCTACTTCACAGAGCAGTCATGAGGCTCAAATGAAAGAATGTAGGTAACCAGATAGTAAAGCTATTAATATTACCAGCTGCTGTTATCCAACATGTCTATACCCTAGTCCCACCACACCTCCCACTCAAGGGGCATTGATTCCATCCCTTTTCCTGTGACCCTGATTCTAATATCTGTCAAGTCTATTGGCTCTTCAACTCCTTGCTTCCTCTCAGTTCTAAATCTGCCCAGCTTACCTTTACCTCCCCCCTTTCCATTCCACCCTCAGGCTGTCTGGACCTCACCATTTCCCATATCCCCTGTACCTCCTTCCCCCACTCCCAATTTTGTTATAGCAGACATCTGCATAGTGGTATGAAGTCTGCAAAGCACTTGGCATGTATTGTCTCATATAATCTTCAAAACAACCGTGAGGTAGGCGCTAATATTCTCCCGATTTTACAGATGAGGAAACTGAGGTACAAGTTAAGAAACTGGTCAGGAGTCACAGAACTAGAAGGTGTCTGAGGTGGGATTTGAACTCGGGTCTGCCTGACTCCAAATCTAGTGCCGTATCTACTGTATCACGTCCAACTCTTCCACCAAGCGCTCATAATGGGAAGTGAGCATTTTGGGGGGACTTGGTGAAAATTCACCCGAGAGCCCTGAGCAGCCCGCAGTCTGGGCGTAGCCGACTCCGTCAGGCTTCACTGGGTTGCCATGGTAGCAGGAGGACAGGACCGGGCGGGGCAAAGACCAGGTGGGGGCTGGCACCCTCGGAGGGCGGGGCCGGGAGGGACCCGCAGAGCATCTGGGGGCTGCGGCTGGGCGGGGCCTTGCCTACCTCCCAGGAGCATTTCCTGCAGCAGGCTGTCGATGCGAGCCATGCCGAAGAGTTTCAGGAACTGGATCTGCTCTATCATCTGCCAGGTGATGCTCTGTAGCGGGGGCAGGAGGAGAAGAAGGTCGCTGAAGCGGCCCCGCGAGTCGTACTGCCGGTCCGTGACGTAGTCCTCCAGGTTCACCTGCACCTGGAAGCGCATTCGCTTCACCTTCCCGGGATCGCTCAGGCCTTTGCAGTCTGGGAGAGGGAGAGAGAGGGGAGAAGGCGCAGTGTCAGGGCACCCGGGCGCCGCGCTCCCCGCCAGGCGAAAATCCTATGACAGCATCCCAGGATCGTAGAAAGTTCGCGCTGAGCGCCTCAGCTCATTGGGCACGTGCCCAAGCCCGGGGTCTGTCCCCTGTTACACCCTTGTGGCCTCACTGCCTCCACTCCTGGGCCCAATCAGACTTGGCACCGATCAACGAAGGGATACAGATACAAAGGGCAATCCTCATTGCCTAAAATTCTGGGCTCCACATTAGCAATGTCCAAGGCTGCCGCAGCCTTTTTTATGTGCAGCACAAAGACATCTCCAGCCCTCTTGCAATGCAGAAGAGGAGGGGAAGGAAAGGGAGGGGAGAGAAGGAAAGAAGGAGAGAAAAAAGGACGGAAGGAAAAAAAAGATAGGAAAGGGAAAAGGTAGGAAAGGAAGGTGGAAGGTTGAAAAGGAAAAAAGGAATGAAGAGAGGAAGGAAGGGAGGCAGTGAGGGAGGAAGGAAGAAAGGCACTGTGCCAAGTGCTTTACAAATGTTATTTCATTTGATATTCACAATAACCCCGGGAGGAAGGTGCTAGGATTATCTCTGTTTTGCAGTTGGGGAAACTGAGGCAGAGAGGTTTAAGTGACTAGCCCAGAGCCACACAGCTAGTAAGTATCTGAGGCTGGATTTAAACTCAAGTATTCCTGACTCCAGGCCTGGCGCTCTACCCTCCATGCCACATCAGCAGAGATTGCTAATTAAAGCCTCTATAGCAGGGGGTCTTAATCGGAGGCCTGTCAACTTAAAAAATACTGTGATGTGTATCACGGTATAACTTGTTTCCTTTGTAATGTGTGTAGTTTACGAATTTACAATTTACAATTATTTTGAGAAGGAGCCCAGTCAGCCAAAGGGTCCGTGGCACAATGAAGGTTAGAATTCCTCTAGAGAGAATGAGGCAGTCTGACAAGGCCCAGTTCCTGGATCTGCTTCCCTGTGTACATCAGTAAGCTGAGGCATTCACCCTTGGCAACAGTGTACCTTCCAAAAGTTTAAGAGGTTTAGCTGACATGGTGATTGTGAGTACAGAAGTTGGTCCTTCTCGTTGACCCAGAGGCCTCCAATTTTTAATCAGGAAGACCAGAGGTCAAATGGCCTCATACTCTTCCTAGCTTTGTGACCCTGGACAAGATGCTTAAGCTCTCCTCACATATAAAATGAAAGAGTTTAGATGTGATTGTCTTAGTGTTTCCTCCAGCTCTGAAGCCTGGATCCTGTGATTTCATCAGGTTAGAGAACTCTGGATGGGGACACTCTGTAAACTCACAGTCTGAGGTTTCTGAGGGCACTGAGGGATCAGATAATTTTCCCAGGGTTACAGTGTAGAGTTATGAATCAGAGGCAAGACTTGAAACCAAGGCTTCCTGATGCTAAAATTAGTCCTCTAGGCCCCAGACCTCTTCCACAATGTTGTTGTTGTCCAGCCAGGTCCCATTCTTAGTGACCCCATTTGGGATTTTCTTGGCTCTGGAGTGGTTTGTCATTTCCTTCTCCAGCTCATTAGACAGATGAGGAAACTGAGGCAAACAAGGTTAAGGGACTTTCCCAGGGTCACACAGCTAGTAAGTGTCTGAGGCCAGATTTGAACTCAGGAAGATGAGTCTTCCTGACTCCAGCCCCAGCACTCTCCACTAATCTACCTAGCTGCCCTCAATAAACCTCTTCCTCAATAAAGCTTGAAACACTGCCACTCCCCCCCCCCCATTCTAGTGTAGACACTTTCTTAGATTTGGAAGGAACTTTCAGTCATCTAGGTTACTCACCTACCTAATGTATGAATCCTGCCCAGTGACAGGTCACTCCTTACCTTATAAGACAGCCAGCCTATCACATGTTGAACAGTGTTTTTTGCTGTCAAACTCCCCCTGTAACTTCCATCCCAGTTGTGCTTGCCGGGGCCAAGTGAAAGGAGCCAAATCTCTCTTCCCACATTATAAGCACATCAGGTATTTGAAGACAGCTGTCTGATTTTTTTTGACATGGTTTCAAGTTCCCTAACCATCACTGCACCGAAGCAGAGACTTGGAGCTACTGGAACTGGTTGTAAGGTTCCCAAACCTTTCAGCTAGGTGATATGTAGATGGAGCACTGGACCTGGAGTCAGGAAGACCTGAGTTCAAATTTGGCCTTGGACATTCACTAGCTGTGTGACTCTGGGCAAGTCACCCAATTTCTGCTAGTCTCAGTTTCCTTCTTTGTAAAATGTGGATAATAACAGCACCTCCCTCCCAAGGTTGTTGTAGGATCAAGTGAGATAATATTTGTAAAGTGCTTAGCACAGTGCCTGGCACACAGTAGGCACTTAAATACATATTCCCTTCCCCTTCTTCTTTCTGTCGGTTGGCAAAAAGCATTGCGTAAGTACTTACTATGTGCCAGGCACTGTATTAGTACTGCTTGGGTGGGGAGCCACATCAATGTGCACAGAGGATTTTCCAGCAATTTTATATCAGAATGCTTTCCTTTTTCCTTCTCCCCACCTTTTTTTCTTCCCTTAGTTGGTTTCTCTTCCTTATCACCCCAACTTATTCCTATTCCTTCTTTCCTTCCTTCCTTCCTTCCTTCCTCCTTCCTTTCCTCTCTCCTCTCTTTCTTCTCTCGCTTTCGTTCCTCCCTCTTCTTTCTTTTCTTTTTTCTCTTTTTCTCTCTTTCTTCCTTCCTCCCTTCCTTTATTTCTTTCTTTCCTCCCTCCTCTCTCTTTCTTCCTACCTTCCTTCCTTCCTTTCCTCTCTCCTCTCTTTCTTCCCTCACTTTCTTTCCTCCCTGTTCTTTCTCTCTTTCTGTTTCTTTCTTCCTCCCTCCCTTCCTTTATTTCTTTCCTCCCTCCTCTCTCTCTCTTTCTTCCTTCCTTCCTTCCTTTCTTCCTTCATTCCTTTCTTCCTTCCTTTCCTTTCTCCTTTCTTTCTTCTCTCTCTTTCTTTCCTCCCTCTTCTTTTTTTCTTCTTTTTCTTTTTTCTCTCTTTCTTTCTTTCTCCCTCCCTTCCTTCATGTTTTTCTTTCCTCCCTCCTCTCCCTTTCTTTCTTCCTTCCTCTTTCCTTCTCCTCCTCTTCTTTCTTTCCTTTTTTCTTTCTTTCGTTCTTTCATTTCCATGCATAGCCAGAGTCAGAGACTTTGAGTTCTCTTACCTGGATCAAAGAATATGATAGCTTTAAGACAAGCGTATTCGTTGTCATCAATTTGGATTTCCCTCAGGGGCTTGACCAGCTCGTCCAGTATTCTTATAGCAACCCGAGCAATTTCCATTTCTGGGCAGTGCATAGGAATAATGAAATCGTTTCCTGGGGAGGAGTGAGAACAGCTGTATCATCTGCAGGCTATAGAAGCAACTGCATTGGACTCTGCCAACGGGTACACCTGACATGAAAGCCTATATACAGAGAATGGAACACAAGAAACTGACCTTTAGTGTATCTACAAGGAGATATACTAAATCTCTTCCAGAGTGGGGCCTGGGAGAGAACCTTGTAGGATAATGAGCTTGTAAGAAAATGACCACTTGACCCAAGATCTTTTTTAAATAAACAGACCTTTTGGCATTTAAGTAATGATCTTTTGGTACTGAAGCCTACTGTGGGGCAAACATCACGGATGTAGGCAGCCACTTCTTTTGGGTCCGTTTCACTCCTTTGTGGGTACATCCCCTCCTCTCCACACTTCTAATGATCTGGTCCTCTCTGCTACTAAACCCTACTCTCACGAAAGGTGTAGATAGATTCATTCATCTTAACATATAAATGGCTAATCAATCTAAAATTCAATTAAAATCTCAATCAAATTAATTCAATTAAAATTCAATCAAAAATCTCTTAAAGCCTATGGCCTACTTGTTAATCAAATCCAATCTTCTGATGGGAATTTGCATTTTAGTATAGGACTGAAGATGTAATATAGGGCAGCTATGTGGGCCAGTGCACAGAGTGCCAGGCCTGGAGTCAGAAGGACCTGAGTTCAAATTTGGCCTCAGATACTTCCTAGCTGTGTGACCCTGGGCAGGTCACTTAACCCTGTTTGCCTCAGTTTCCCAATCTGCCAAATGATCTGGAGAAGGAAATGGCAAACCACTCTAGTTATCTGCCAAGGAAACTGAAAAGGGGTCATGGAAAGTCAGACACAACTGAATAATGACAACCAAAAGGACAGAGGATTACTAGGAAGACAGTACAGTAGTAGTCAAGCTTAGGCAAAAATTTGAGGACTTGAAGAGGTATTTTAGGGCAAGGGGTCAGGAGTTGATAACTCTATTATAATATGATGCAGGTAGCTGCCTCTTTCACTTATGATTAAGGCTAACTCTCTGTAGTACTGATAAAGGAAAGAGCTTACATTTAACAAGTAAATTTGGTTTCCTTTAAATCCTAATTAAAATCCATCTTCTACAAGAAGCCTTTCCCAACCCCTCTTAATTCTAGTGCTTTCCCTCTGTTAACTATTTCCTATTTATCTTGTGTATAGCTTTTTTGTTGTCTCTCCCATTAGATTATAAGCTCCTTGAGGTCAGGGACTGTCTTTTGCCTCTATTTTGTAACACAATGCCTGGCACATTGTTGTTATTCCGACTCTTTGTGACCCCATTTTGGGAGTTTTCTTGGCAAAGATACTGGAATGGCTTGCCATTTCTTTCTCCAGTATGTCCCCATTTTACAGGTGAGGAACTGAGGCAAATGGGGGTTAAGGGACTTACCCAGGGTCACACAGCTAGTAAGTGTCTGAGGCCAGGTTTGGACTTAAGTCATCCTGACTCCAACCTCGGGTGCTCTATCCACGACACCACCCAGCTGCCCTCAACACATAGTGTCTAGCCTATGGTAGCTGTTTATCAGATATTTATTGATTGATTAGTAGAATCAGTCTAGGCAGGGAAAACCCTACTTGGACAATGTAATAACTCTTCCTGACAGCAGGTGGTGCTGTAGGATGTGCTCTGCTAACCTGATGAACCGGTGAATGGTTAGCTATTTTATTTTTCTCTTTTATTCCAATCTATCCTTTTCCCCTCTTTGTTGTTCTATATGCAGTTTAGTTCAGCACCAAAAATAAAAAACTCAAGAAAATCTCTTGAAGCCTGTGGGACTGGTTCATTTATTAAGTGCCATGAGGTTGGTTTCTTGTAAATGCCTCCTTATACACAGAGACACAGTAGTAGGCAGCTATTAACGGATTTGGCCAACGTTCATAAAGTACTAGTGGGATCCTTAGCATTAGAATGGGCTTTGCCAGGGAGCCCCAGGATTCCAGTCCACCCCCACAATCTCTCCTCTCTGCTTTTACGGTTGCCACTCTAGGTTGACCTCTCGTCACTTCTAGACATAACCTCCTGGCTGAATTCCCTTTCTCTAGCCCCTCCCCACTTCAATCCATCATCCTGTAGGTACCAAATGGATATATCCCTTAGAGCATGGCTCTGAGCACATCCCTCCCTTCTTCAAGAAGCTTTGAAAGCTGTCTACTGCCTGCCGGATAAAAAGCTTGATTGGTGTTTAAAGCCCCTCCCCAATTCGGCTTCAGACTTTCTAGGCTGACGTTACATTATTGTCGCATTATTGTGGTCCTGCTCGAATGGCCCAAAGGCTATTCCCTATCCAGCTCCCACCTTTCTCTCTTTGCACAGTCTATATTCTACCTCTTAGAATCCCTAGTTCCTTTCAAGTGTCTGTCCAAATGCCACCTCCTCCAACAAGAGGCTTTTCCTTATTCACCTTGTAGTTCCTTTATACCATCCCTGTAAAAACAAATACTTTCTATATACTTTGCATTTACTTATCTTGTATATATCATATATTGTCTTTAATGCCAATGATTCTGGGCATGTTGTGTATTACAACGCAATTTCCCTCCAGTATAATGCATCTCAAAGGATAAAGCATCTGGGCTGTTTTGTTGTTGGTCTCTGCACCATCAATATATGCACAATATACAATATATGCACAGATCAATAAATGCAAGATAATTTTGAGGAAGGACAGGGCTTTGAAAACTGGGAAGAGCAAGGAAGACATCATGGAATTGGAAGCATCTGAAAGATGATAAAGATTCTTATAGAATCACAGAATTGGAAGGACTTCAGAGGCCATCCACTTCAACCCATTCTTGAAGAAGAATCTCTCTTGAGCAAACTCAACAAGTGGGCATCCAGCCTTTGCATGAAGGGGAGAGAAATGATTATTTCTCTCTTGTATTAATAACCAACTATCGAATTAGGACAAAGATTTTTTCCCTCTTCTACTTCCTCATTCAGAAATCAGCCTCTGTAGTTTATTCAGGCAGCTTTTGAAGTACAAGGCTGATAATGAGAGGGAAAACTCAGATCTGTTCAAAAGGTAAAGAAATTTTAGTTTAGGATGGATTCTGGCCCATTGTGTTTTACTCAGACAGGTTTGGGAAAATGTGGATTCTCTCTTTTGTTTAGATTACAGTAAACAGGGTGATAGGGTATATATAAGTCTCTTTGACCAAGACTAAGTGATCAGAGTCACATCCCCCAGACCCTCATTAGAATTAGCCCACCTCTCATTATAATATTCACTTTCTCATTAATTATTAAACACTCAGAGTTGATTGCCACTCTCAGGAATACCCATTCTTCCCAGGGCATATAAGTGTGAGTGGGTTCCATGAGGGGAATTTGGTATTTAAGAGTGTAACTGATTCCTTTTATTAATTATATGCTAGCATGATTAATAAAATTATTAATTACCCAGAAACTAGGTCTCTCAACCTTTTTATATGTCACAAAGGTCTCCAAATTAGGAGGGAGCCTACTCCCTTGGGCAGGCCAATTCATTTTTGCATAGCAACAAGACATTTTCCCTGAGGTGGTTTATTTTTGGAGGGGAGGAGACAATCAGGGTTAAGTGACTTGTCCAGGGTCACACAGCAAGCCAAATTTGAACTCAGGTTCTCCTGACACCAGGGTCAGCTCTCTATCTACGGATTCACCTAGATGCCCCTAGATGAAGTTTTAATTTGCTTCTTTTCACTGGTTCCATTCATTCCTCCAGGGCTCCTCCTTCTACACTTTTGGGGCAACCAGAACAAATCTCTCTTCTAAAGGAAAGTCCATCAAATACTTGAAGATGACCATAGAATCTTAATGCTAGAGCTAGAAGGAACCTCAGAAGCTTTTACATCCAAACCCTCATTTTTCGATGAGGAAAGAGAATCTTGGGGAGGGTTAACTTACTTGCCTGAAGTCACAAAGGTAGTCAGCATCAGAGGCAGGTTTTGAACCCAGGTTACCCATGCTATTGCTACTCTCTCCACGTTGCCATTATGGCCCCCAAATGTTCCCTTCTTTCAGCTAAACATTCCCCTTTCAAACAGTCCCTTATGGCATGATCTCATGGCTCTTCACCATCCCCATCAACCTTCTCTGGATGTCCTTCCAAAAATGTTGAGTCCATAATGAAGCCCCATACTCCATTTGTGGGAAGGATGGAGCAGAATTGGTCCCTCTCTAGTCCTGGACACTGGACACTGCTTTGCTTGATTCACCCTAAGAATGCAGTGGCTGTTGTATCACTCCATTGACTTACGGTGACCTTGCAGTCCATTAGACCTCCTACCTCTCTTTGCAAATTATCTGCCTAATTCTGAGAGGCAGAGATGAGGAGGTAATATATTCCAAGCATAGGCTATGACTTATTAATGTCAAGTACTCCCTTCTTCTATAGAAGAAGAAACTTGGGCTTAGAGGAAGTGACTTGCCCAAGGTCACACAGAACCAAAGAGCTAGTATTCAAACCCAGGTCTTTTAGCTACAATCCAGTGTTCTTTCCATACTATCCTCTGTTTTCCTTCAAAAGACAGGTAGCATGATATACAGGAAAGAGAATTATACTTGGAGTGAAGAGATTTAAAGTCTTACCCCTGGTTCAAAGAAATTGAGGTCAGAAGTAGAAGATGGGGGAGACATGGTTAGACAACAGTTTGAAGAAGATCTGGGGGTCTTAGTGGTCTGCAAACTCAATATGAGTCAAGAGTATGATTGTCCAAAAAGTTAGTGCAATCTTAGAAGGCTTTAAAGAATAAGGAGATGGTCCTCCCATCTTTTGTCCTAGTCAGCCCACAGCTGGAACATTGTGTTCAGTTCTGGGCATCATAGTTTAGGAAGGATATTGATAAATTGGAGAGTGTTTAGAGGTGAGTGACAAAGCTGGTGGAAGGCCTTGAGTCTATACTATGTGAAGACTGCTTGAAGGAACTTGGTGTGAGGCAAAGACCACTGAATCGGGACCCCTGTTTGAACCCTGGCTCGGCCTCTTGGCCCTTATGTGACCGTCAGTGGGTCACTTAACTCTCAGAGGCTCAGTTTCTTCATATGTAAAAGGCGGGGGTTAGACCAGTTGACCTCTAAGGTCCTTTCCAGCTTCAGAACGATGATCCTATGATCGATGGCTAGTGTGGAAAAGAGAAGATTGAGGAGAGAAATGAGAGCTGTATTTGAATGGCTAATACATGGAGGAGGGAATTGGCATGTTCTGTTTGTCTCTAAAGAGAGGAAACTGGAGCACTGGGGGAAAGTTGCAAAGAGACAAATTTAGGCTCAAGGTCAGGGGAAACTTCCTAGCAATTAGAGCTATCCAAAAATGGAACAGGGTGCCTCAGGATGCAATGGGTTCTCCCTCCCTCAGGTTCTTTAGGCAGAGGCTAAATGACCACTTGTCAAATATATTTGTTGTAGGGGTTCTTATTTGGGGTGTGGGTTGGACTGTGTTCCCTTCCAAGTCTAAAATTGTGGGATTCTGTGACTCCTACTACCTACCTACACACACACACACACACACACACACACATACATGCACACGCGCACACACTCATGCACACCCCTCTAGTCACATCTGCCTTTGAATCTTTGGTTATCTCATCCACCAGAAATACCTTATTCCCTTTTTTCTTTCAATTGAAATGCCTCCCCCCGCCTCCCGCCCACCCCCATCCATCAAGGCCCAGGCTAGGTCCTATCTCTCCTCCACATAGTTTGTCCTAGCTACTCCAGACTATAAAACTGGTCTTACCTACTGGCTATTCCAGACCATAACACCAGCCTGGCTACTCCTAACCATATCACTGGCCTTATCTACTGGATCCTCCTAACCACAGATCCCTGGCCAGACTAATTAACCCTCTTTTCAGTACTGGAGGTGGTGGTGCGGCTCAAGGCCAATAAAGGACTTAAGATGGAAGCTGGAGCAGAGTAAGAGGAGGGAAACTTGAAATGTTATTCTTTTTACCTAAAAGCAGGAAATCTGTGTAGGGAATAGATCGTTTGGCAACTCCAAGAAGAAGGTGTTCTCCAGCATGGGCTCTTAATAATGCCACCTGCATGTCACACATGAGAGAGAAAAGAATTGGTTACCTTTGAGATTTAGGCCAATCTCCAGATCAAAGAACTAAGTGCATTGATTCAGTCAGATCTGAACTCCTTAATCAGTCTTAGAATGTTAATTAACTTGCTCCCATTTACAGGAATCCAAGGCCCAGAGAAAGGTAACTTCTTCATTTTCCTACAGGTCTAGGCAGAAGCAGGACTAGAAGCCAGGGTGCTTTTCCCCTTTGTTTTCCTCTCTTCTGAATCATGCCGCCTCTCCTTTAGCTAGAAAGCCAAAGATTCCTTTGGAGTTGGAATGAGACCGTCCAGTTCAGCCCTTTCATTTTACAGGTGAAAAACCGAAACTTAGACAGGGGACCCAGCTTGTTTAAGGTCACACTAGTTCAGGGTAGGGCTAGGACCAGAACGCAAGGATTCTTGTACTGTATTCTTTTTTTTTTTGAGGGGGTAAAAGTAAGGCAATTGGGGTTAAGTGACTTGCCCAAGGTCACACAGCTAGTAATTGTCAAGTGTCTGAGACCAGATTTGAACTCAAGTCCTCCTGACTCCAGGGCCGGTGCTGTATTCGCTGTGCCATCTAGCTGCCCTTAGTATTCTTTTTAGCTTCTAAAAAAGAAGAGTTTTATTTTTGTCTTTTGTTTTCAATGTTATAATCATTTCCCACTATCACCTCTCCTCCTCCACCCACATTCAACCTTCTAAAGAAAAGTGGAAAGAATCTAAGACCCAAGGAAAAGGAGTCCTATCTAAATAGCACTGGCAAACCCTGTACATCTGTCAGATTCTCTCTCTTTTTGGAGGGCAGGAGGGAAATGTGTTTCATCATCTTTGCTCTCGGACCAAGATAGAACGGTGAAAGTGAATACTTAAGAGTAACTCAGGCTTAGCACAGTATTGACATACAGTAAGCACCTACTAAATGCTTGTTGACTTGCCTCAACTAAATTTGAGTTTGGTAGCATATTCCTGTTGGTTTTTGTTAACATTATTATAGACATTGTGCGTTATTTATGCGGCATAATATTACATATTATAGACATTATTCTCTTGGTTCTATTTTCTCTGTTGTATGTCAGTTCATACAAGTCTTCTCTTGGCAGCTAGGTGGCGAGCATCAGGTCTGGAGCAAGGAAGACCTGAGTTCAAATTTGACATCAGACGCTTACTGGCTGTGCAATTCTGGCAAATTATTTCATCTGTTTGCCTCAGTTTTCTCATCTGTAAAATGGGGGTGATAATAGCCCCTACCTCTAAGGGTTGTTGTGAAAGTCAAATGAGAAAATATTGTAAAGTGCTTAGCACAGTTCCTGGTCCATAGTAAGAGCTACATACATGTTAGTTGTATTATTATTATTAATTATTCTCCTTAATTGATACTTTTCCATTATTTCTCTTGAAATTCAACACCTTTTATTTCCACTTTCCCCATGAAATTTGTTATTTAGTTTAGTTCTAGGAAATAACTCCTTAGAATTTTAATTGGCGTAGCGCTGAGCCTGTAAACTAATTCAAATAATATTGTCATTTTTATTATATTGATTCAGCCCAACCACAAACAATGACTTATTTGTCTTTCTTTATTGCTGTAAAGAATGATTTCTATTTGAATTTCTATAACTCCTGTATGTGTCTCAGTAGTTTCAATTCAGATATTTTATGGAGTTGTTTCAAATGTTATATCTCTTTTTATCATTTTCTCCTGGGTTTTGTTGGTAGTGAATGGAAATTCTGGGTTTTTTATAGACTCATTTAATATTCTGCTTCTTTGCTGAAGCTGGTGATCATCTTGGTTTGTTTCTTTACTGATTCTATGGGGTTTTCGGAGCTTCTTTCTGTTTGTCACATTTCCCATCTCCACACCGTTACACTAGCTGTTCCCCATATCAGGAATGCACTCCTTCCTCATCTCCAACTGATCTACAATGTCAGTTTCACTATTTGCATCCAACCCTTCTCTGTTCTGATATTGCCTCCGCCCTGGTGCAGGCTCCCATCACCTCACCTATGGTGCAGTAGCTTACTGGCATCTCCCTGCCACTCAGCTATCAAACATCTTCCTAAAGCAAGTCTGACCATTTTACCCCCTACTCAATAAACTCCAGTGGCTCCTATGATCAAATATAAAATACTATTTGTTGTTCAGGTACTTCATAAGATGCTTCCCCCTCACCCCTTTCTGATCTTGTTACGCATTATACACACACACACACACACACACACACACGTACACACACATGTACATATACATATGTACACACACACATACGCTTCACCTCCTTTCCATCCCCACCCCCACCCCATGTACTATGAAATCTAGTGACACTGGTTTTCTTGTTTTTTTCTCAAAGTAGACACTCCATCTCTCTGCTCCAGGTATTTTCTCTAACTGTCCTCATTGCCTGGAATGCTCTCCCTCTTCATCTCCTTCTCCTCCTGGAGGCTTCCCTGGCTTTCTTCAAGAATTCAGGTAAAATCCCACCTTTCATTGAAGCTTTTCCCCATCTCTCTTAATTCTAGTGCTTTCCCTTTGTTGCTAATTTCCCATTTATCCTGTATATAGCTTGTCCATACATAGTTGTTTGCATATTGTCTGTTCCATTAGACATTAAGCTCCTTGAGGGCAGGGACTGACTTTTACCCCTTTTTGTATCCCCAGTGCTTAGTATGGTGCCTTACACATAGTAGGTGATTAATAAAAGTTTATTGACACCATCTATATGATGCCTTTCCTAATCCCCCCAATTGTTAGTTCCCTCCCTCCCTAACTACCCTATATTTAGTCTCTTTATATTCATCCTATTTATGCATATGTATTTATATACATGCACATATGTATTTATTATCTCAATTAAAATATAAGTTCCTCAAAAGTAGGGTATAGTTTTTACTTAAATTTTTCTCTGTAATACCTGCCATATGCATACTAGGCACTTAATAAATGCTTGTTAAAGTTGTGGTATATGAAGGTAATGGAATACTATGTGCTATAAGAAATGGGGATGATACAGACTTCATAACAACCTGGAAAAACCTACACGACATAATGCTGAGTGAGCGGAGCAGAGCCAGGTGAACATTATACACAACCACGGATGTATGGATTCTGTGAGGACCAACCCTGACAGACTTCACTCTTCTCAGCAACACAAGGTACAAAGACAACTCCAAAGGATTCATGATGGAGAATGCTATCTACATCCAGAGAAAGAACTATGAAGTATGAATGCATATTGAGGCACACTTCATGCTAGCCTCCCCCCTTTTTTTTCCTTTTCTCTCTTTTGTTTTTGTCTTTGGGGTTTATTTTTTGGTCCTGTTTCTTCTTTCGCATGATTCATTTCATTGATCACAGTTCTTCTAGATAACTTGACTAGTGTGTAAATTAATTCGATGTGAAGTTATACATGGAAACTATATGGGATTCCATGCCATCTGGGGGAGGGAGGGGGGAGGGAGGGAAGAAAATCTGGAACTCAAAATTATGTAGAACCGAATGTTGTAAACTAAAATTAAAGTTTTTAAAAAAAAACAAACAAAAAAATGCTTGTTAATTGATTGATAAATGATCAGGCATTTGCAAATAGGGGTACTTTTATCTTCTCCCTATTGATATTTATACCTTTAATTTCTCTCTTGTATTACTATGAGAGGTTGGCAAAGATGACATGAGATAGAAATTATCAGTGTTGGAGGGGCTTCAGGAAGCCAAACATATTAATACATTAGTGATGGAGCTGTGAATTGGTCAGACCATTCTGGAAAGCAACTTTTAGCTTTTAGTCTATATCTTTTGACCTAGAGGTCCCACAGCTTAGTATATGCTCCAAGGAAGCCAAAGGTAGGAAGAAATATCCCGTTTATATATTATAGCACTTTTCATGCTATCGAAGAACTGGAAATGAAGTTTTTGTTGTTGAGTTGTTTCAGTTGTGTCTGACTCTTTGTGACCCCACTGGGGTTTTCTTGGCAAAGATCCTGAACTGGTTTGCCATTTTCTTCTCCAGCTCATTTTCAGATGAGGAAACTGAGGCAAACAGGGTGAAGTGACTTGCCCAGGGTCACACAGCTAGGACATGTCTAAGGCTGGATTTGAGCTCAGGTCTTCCTGACTTCACTGGCACTATCTACTGGGCCGCTTAGCTGGGTTGGCTATCAGGACCATATTTGTTCCATAAAAGAAGTTTGATAGAATGCCTTCTTTCTCAATTATTGAGCACAATTTTTGTAGCATAACTATTTACTGCTTTTAAAATGTTTGATAGAATTCTACTGTAAATCCAACTGAACCAACTTTTTTTTCCCTCCCTGATATTGTGAGATTGGGTTAAGATCTCTTGCTCTTGTTCTGTTAGTTTGAGAAGATTTTTATTTTTGTGGATGTTCGTCCATTTTGTCCTTTAAGTTCACTTTTCTGGCACATAATTGTACAGAGTAGTTTCTGATAGTCATTTTTAATTTCCTCTCTTCTCATTGTGAGTTTATCTGGTTTATCTTTTATTTCGTTAACTTTGTTTTTTTAAATCAAATTAATATTTAAACATAATTATTGGTTTTGAAGAACAAAATAGTTTGTTTTATATATCCCTTTCATGATCTTTTTATTCTTCATTTTTCTAATCTCCTCTAATTTTTGAGATTTCTTCTTTATACATATTTTTGGTTTATTTTGTTTTCCATTTTCTTAAAGGTGCCTCCTCATTCCTCCAATTTTCCATTTTACTAATATAAATATTTTTAAATTTTCTCTAAAGACTGCTTTGCAACCCATTTATGGACATCCCATAAATTTTGGTATAATATCTTGTTATCATTCTCTTTAGAATAACTATTGTTTCAATGTTTTATTCTTTGACCCATTCATTATTTAATATGCTATTACTTAGTCTATTTTTTCTTTATTAAGTATAATTTTATTATACTTTTTTATTTGAAAAGTATATATTTATTATCACTAACCTTTTATATTTATTTTTTATTTCTTTATGCCTTAACACGTCATCAATTTTTGTAAAGTTACCCTCTGATTCTAATAAATATTATGTTCTTTAATGTGCTAATTCACAAATAACTAAAGGTCTCAAAAGGTCTGTTCATCTCTTGTGTTTTTCTTAAACTTTTTGTTAGACTTATCCAGTTCAGAAAAGGAATATTAAAGTCTCCTGCAATTATGATGTTGCCATCAATGCCTTTTTGCGATTCAACTAGGTTTTACTTTAAAATTTTACAAGCTATGCCATTTGTTGCATGTATTAAAATTATCTTTTGTTTTTACATCACCTAAATTTCCCTCTGTAAGTCTCTCCAACCCCATCAGACAGCTATCCTTTATGAGACAGATTTTCTTTAATAGAAAAAGAGGAAGAAGAGAAAAAGCATCACCCAAACCAATCAAAACATCAAAAATCTAACAATATTGTTGAATATCTATTTAATACTAATATTTCATTGTCTGTGGTGCCTTCAAGCAAAATGTAGTTTCCTTGCTTAGCTCTCTTGATATTATCCACCCCTCTCTCTTTTTTTATTGCCTTATCTTTTGAATTGTCTATGACTGCAATTTCTTCCTGTTTGGAGTTGCCTTGAAGGATGATAGATTTTGCCCAGACACTTTAATTTTGTAGTGGTATGGATGTTTTAAATGCGTTTTTTTTTGTATTCAAGAGTTTACTTTGTGTTGTTGTTGCCATTTTTCCAATCACCTTCTTTTCTTCTGGGGACGTTTAATCCATCCCTGTTTAGAGTTATAATTGTTATGTTTGTGTTTTTGTCCATTAAGTTATTTTATGTCAATTGCTCCACCCCAAGGGCCCCTTTAAAATGAGCACTTAGTTTCTGTGGTTTGGTTTGCTTACACTAATCTGGTCCCTGTGTCCTAAAGCAGATTTCTGCCCTCCAACCTAGCCAATTCTCGATTTGACCTCATTCTAAACTACTGAAGTTTATGTTGATTGATATTTTATTTTTTAATTTAATTCAAATATTTATTAAGCATCTATTTGCAAGGCACTATGCTAGACCTTGGAGATAGAAAGAAAAACATGAAAAATAGCTCTTATCCTCAAGAAGTTTTTATTCTTACATCTAGCCTCTTGCTCCTGCATATTCCCGTCAGGCTACCTGGCCACCAGGGCCTAGCTATAAGGCTTCTTGCCATCTGCCTACTTTTTGCTTATTAGAATACAACAACTGGAGGGCAGGGACTATCTTTCTTTTTGTTTTCATCTGTATATCTAGGTCTTAGAACAGTACCCGGCACATAGTAAATGCTCAAGAAATGTCTGTTACCTACTTACCTATCCTTCTCACCATGCCCTTTGCTCAAGATTGGCCATGACATTTCTTGAAGAGTTCAACTTTGGATTTTTCTCTGTGGGTGATGCCCTCTGTATACAAATGATTTAAAATTTGCCTTCCTTCCATTACTTTTTTAAAAATAATTTTACCATTACTTCTGGGAGATTTTCCTGAATTATTTTCTTATCTATGATATTCATGCTTTTAATATCATTGTATTTGTTGTCTGGGATAGTGGTGTCAAACTGAAATAGAAACAGATCCCTAGAGGCTACATGTTGACTTAGAAAATTAACATTATGTTATATTGTATTTTAATTTTTTTAATTCCCTAATTACATTTTAATCTGGTCTGAGTTTTGAGGGCCACAATTTGACACCTCTGGTCTGGGACACCTTCAATTCCAACATTATTTCTTCCCATCCCATCTTACACAGTTTCCATGGCTTGTAGAGTTTTCATATGTTCTAATTTTGTCTCCTTTTCATTTTTTTCAGTTAATTTTTCTTCTATCTCTATGTTTTTCATATTGAAAATCTGTAATAGAATCCATTATTAAGGGAATTTTTTCTCCATCATCTCTTCTAAGTTTTCAATTCTCTTGCTTGTTTTTATTAACATGAGACTTCTAGTTACTGTACTAATTTCACCCTTTTTTTTTGTTTAATTCTTCTCTTGGTCTTCTCCACCATTCTAGAGCTTCTTACCATTGCTGCATTGTCCTTTCTGGTGGTCTGGAAAAATTTATCAGAGAACTTTGCCCTTCAGGGATTTTTCTAGACTTTTTCCTTCTTGTACCACTTCTTTTTGCAACTGTTTACTCATTTCTCCTACTTCATCAATCTCTGTGTTCTTTTTATTTTTATTTTTATTTTGGTAATGCCCTTCCTTTGTTCAACCTTTTTATTATAAGCCTCCGTCCCTTTTTCTGTTAGCTATAATAGGAACAGACATCATCACCGATTCCTTATTTTTTCTATGTTGTTGTTTAGTCATTTCAGTCATGTCTGACTCTTTATGACCCCATTTGGGGTTTTCTTGGCAAAGATACTGGAGTGGTTTGCCATATTCTTCTCCAGCTAATTTTACAGATGAAGAAACTGAGGCAAACAGGGTGAAGCGACTTGCCCATGGTCACACAACTAGTAAGTGTCTGAGGCTGGATTTGAACTCAGGAAGATGAGTCTCCCTGACTCCAGGCCGGGCACACTGTCCTCTGTGTCACCTAGTTGCTCCATTTTTTTGAGCTGTTTTTTTTTTGTTTTTTTTTTTTTTTTGTTTTTTTTTTTTTTTTTGTGTAGGGCCTAGGATTAGGGTACTTGGGGAATGTTAAACTGAGGTCTAAGTGTTAACAGGTAACTGTCTTTCCACTCAGTTTTCATCTCTAGCCTGGGCCTGGAGTTCTGCACAAGGCTGTCTGTGATTTCAGGGGAAGGAACAAATATTTATTAAGCACCTCCTGTATACCAGGCACTTTACAAATATTATCTTGTTTGATCCTCACAACAACCCTGAGAGGTAATTCCCATTTTACAGATGGGGAAACTGAAGCTATAGAACTTTGCCTTTCTGACCCCTGCCCAACTGATGTCCCGGGGATGTAACGGCGCTCGGGTGAGGTGAGGTGTATGAAATCATATCGAATTAACATCCTTATTGCTACTACCTGGTCATCCAGCGGGAGCTCCCAGAACACTGGGATGTATTTGGCCCATTCCACCAGGATCAACAGCTGCTGCTTCATGGACTCACACACGTCGCTGATGGTGGCCACTTTTTTCGTGGCCACATCGGTCCCATTCGTGGGGTTTATGGAGGAGTGCTGCGAGGCAAAGCAGAAAGGCAAAGGCTGTCATTGAGCCCTCTGTCCTGAAGAGGGCGCTTAAAGCTAGCAAAGTCCCTGTACCAGCAAGACGAGGGAGAGTTTTGATTTTAAATGAAAATATACAATGAAACCATTATCAGATGGCCAAGATGGAACCTTAGAGATTATCTAGTTCAGGGATTCTTAACTAGGGTCCATGATCTTGGTTTGTTTTTTTTGTTTGTTTTTAAACATTTTGACACTTGTATCTGAGTGGTTTCCTTTGCAATCTTGAGTGTTTTAATTTTATGCATTAAAGACGTAATTCTGAGAGGGATCCTCAGGCTTCCCTAGACTGCCAGAGCTGGGCCATGACAAAACCAAAGCTTAAGAACCCCTTGACTGGGCCAACCCTCCCCTTTTACCTATGGGGAAACTGAGGCTTCCCCTCCCTTCCCCACACACACACCATCCTTCAGGCTTGAGAGAAATAGTTACTTGCTAGAAATATTGTTTCTATTACATTTATGCCTCAGATATCAAAGTTTAACGACTCCTAGCCCATAAATGGAGAACTGGAAAAGACTTCAAAGATCATTTAGTCTCATCCCTCCCATTTCACAGATGAGGAATCTGAGGCCAAGAAAGACCAAATGATTTGCTAAAAGTTATACAGGTAGTGCCGGAGAAGGACACACGAACATTCTCTGTATCAGTATCGGGTCCAGGACCAAGGCACAGCAACGGTGGGAAAAGACCAGTTGGGGCAAGAGAGAAAGTGCTGAACTGGGAGTTAGGAGACCTGAATTCTAGTTTCTTACATTGCTTTTGGCTAAGTCTCTGCTTCTCTCCGAGACTCAGTCTCTTATTCTGTAAAATGTGGGAGCTGGATTGAATGACTCAAGTGCATTAAAAAAACATGTTCTATTGGTTCTTGGGCTTCCTCTATTCTGTGTCTACTGTGAGTGTCTACTCTGTTTCTTTTTGTGTTTCTCTGTATCTCTGTCCCTCTGTTTCTGTGTCTCTGTCTCTATCCCTCTCTGTTTCTCTGTGTCTCTCTGGGTGTCTACTCTGTTTCTCTGTGTATCTCTTCCTCCATATCTCTCTGTGTCTCTGTCTCTATCTCTGTTTCTCTGTGTCTTTCTGGGTGTCTATTCTGTTTCTTTTTGTGTCTCTTTCTCTGTATCTCTCTGTGTCTGTCTCTATCTCTCTCTGTTTCTCTGTGTCTTTCTGGGTGTCTATTCTATTTCTTTTTGTGTCTCTTTCTCTGTATCTTTCTGTGTCTCTCTCTTTCTATATTTATCCTTCTCTCTCTCTGTCTCTCTCTGTCTCTCTCTCTGTCTCTCTCTCTCTCTCTCTCTCTCTCTCTGTCTGTCTCTCTCTCTCTCTCTGTCTCTCCGGGTGTCTACTCTGTTTCTCTGTGTGTCTCTTTGCATCTCTGCCCCTCTGTGTGTGTCTGTCTCTGTGTTTCTGTCTCTATCCCTCTCTCTCTCTCTCTGTGTCACTCTGTCTCTGTATGTGTGTCCAATCTTTGGCTGGAAGACCAGAGACCATGTAACACAAGCAGACAATTACTACTTGAAAGAGCTCTGAAAGGCCATTCATTTGTGGTTAGCAGCCTGGCCACTCTGTGCTCTGGGGAAGCCGTACGAGCCGAACAGAGCCAAGCCCCCCTCAACCCGCAGGCAGACCTCCCAGATCAACTTGTGGTCTTCCTGTAAAACAAGGGGGAATGGGAACGAGCTTAGGCCTCTATCCCCTCGCTGCCAAAGAAGCAATTTGTTGGTGTTGACAAGGCACAATTGTCATACAGGGTCCTTGTGACTCTCTCTATATTTTGTGTACACATTTGGTGTACCTAGCCACCCAGAGCTGTACACCCTAGCGAACCTTCAACTTCTGGATGGCACCAAAAGGAACTAGACAAAAAAGTAAAGTAATGACCATTTAAGGCTCACAAAATGCTTGCCTCTCAGTACCTCACTGTTATAGCAAGTGGCATTTTATTCCCGTATTACATAAGGGGAAAACTGAGGTTCTAAAAATGAAATAATGTGCCCAGGGTTGCACAGAGTTTTTTCTTCCCTCTTTTTAAAAAAAATAATTTTTAGTTTTCAACATTCAGTTCCACAAGCTTTTGAGTTTTAAATTTTCTCCCCCTTCCTCCCCTTCCTCCTCCCCAAGATGGTCTGCAATCTGATATAGGCTCTACATAGACATTCATATTAAACATGTTTTCACATTGGTCATGTTGTAAAGAAGCATTAGAACCAATGGAGGGAACCATGAGAAAGAAGAAACAAAACAAAACAAAAAAAAAAAGAGAGCAAACAGTCTGCTTCGATCTGCGTTCAGACTCCATAATTCCTTCTCTGGATGTGGATGGCATTTTCCATCATGAGCCTTTTGGAGTTGTCTTAGAACCTTTGCAGAGAGTTTTAGAACTAGGATTCAAACTTCAATGTCTCTTGATTCTGAATCCAATACACCTTCCTTTAAATCATGCTGATGGTAATCTACCAACTGCTTCATTATGAGGCTGTCACCCATTTCCTGAACCTGGGCCTGGAATTCCTTGGATGGACCTTACCTATTGGTGGACCAGGTGTTATGTGTGTGATGTATAGGGTGAGGAACTCTCTCTTGGGGATCCACAGAATGATGATTCCACCACACTGACTAAAATTCAACATTAGAGAGTCATTCCTTTGGGTGTTTATCTCCCAAAGATGCCCATTTCAGCAGTAAATGCCACTCAGTAAATAAATGTGTTATTAGCTATTTACCATCAGATATGAGGAAATTTATTGCTCTTCTCTACCTGAGGGTAGGGCCCTGAGGGAATGGAAATTTTTGTGGGTAATCAGGATATAGAGAGTAATATTTGAACCACTTGGCACTTGGGCTGAGTCAATTGGAATACCATACTCTAGGGTTCAGGGCAGCTGGGAGCCAGGACATGGTACCTGGAATGAGGGGGATCTGATTACAGAAAGAGAAGGCCATAGTATGATGGAGCAAAAAGAGGGCTGGGTCAGTGTCTGCATAAGAACACAGTCCTGACACCTACTACCTTATGACCCTGGGCAAGTCATTCTACTTCTCTGGGCCTCAGTTTCCTCATCTGTAAAACAGGGATAGTATAAAAGTATAGTAGTATAAATAGGGATATTTATAATATATTACATACTATACATACTATAATATATTACATACATACTATTTACATAATATAGTATATAATAATATAATAGTATATATAGAGATAGATAATACTTGGTCTAGCTCCCCCACCTAAGAGTTGGAAAGAATTTTGTAAATTTTAAAATGCTCTAGAGATGTGAGTTTTTATCATTGCAAAATGGATCCAAAGAATGGTAGAGGGCTCTGACTAAAGATGTTAGCAATTACACTTCTTTCAGGCAATTGCACACTTTTTTGTATGTCAGTTGTCTATGTGTATGTCATGGCCCCCCACTAGACTGGGCAGGGTAAGGACCTTATCTAAACCTTTCTATTTCAGGAGATCCCTGCATACATTCTGCGGGCACTTGGTGAATGCTCACTGAACTGAATTGAAAGCCTGACTCTGGTGTTTAGACCTCATCCTATTGGCTGGAGCTATATGTCAATTCAAATCAACCCAACAAATGTTTAGTCAGTGCTTACTGTAGACCAGGCATTATTCTAGGCACTGAGGATACAAAGACAGAAATGAATTAGTTCCTGCCTTCAAAGAGCTTAGACTCTTCTGGGGTTGGGATGAGGGATGGAGATATAACATATATACAAATTAGTAAATACAAAGGAGTTTCAAAAGGGAGAGTATGCCAATAACCGGGAAGATCAGGAAAGGCCTGCTATAGGAGGGGGCTCAGGAATGGTTCTTTGAAGAAAGCTAAGGAATCTGAGAGGGGAATGTGCATTCCAGACATCAAACATCAAGATATGAAGCTTGGAAGGGGAAAGTCGTATGTGGGATATAACTAGTAGTCAGTTTTATTGTGATGATCAATATGTAAATGGATATGTACACATCCATGTACACATCCAGGATGTAACATGAAATACACCAGTAAAGGTGGTTATGTGGAAGGCAGATTTAACAGTTATGTATAGGACGAGTTAGGGCAGCCAGGTGGTGCCATAGTGGATAGAGTGCCAAACTTGAAGTCTGGAAGACTCATCTTCATGAGTTCAAATCTGGCCTCAGAAACTTAATGAGCTGTCTAGCCCTGGGCAAGTCACTTAACCCTGTTTGTCTCAGTTTTTTCATCTATAAAATGAAGGAAATGGCAAACCACTCCAATATATCTGCCAATAAAACCCCAAACAGAGTCATGAAATTTTGAAGTTATCACTGAAATGACTGGACAACAACAAGAACAGGATGAATTGGAGGTGGAAGACACTGGAGGCAGAGAAGGCAATTGGAAACTACTTCAGTGGTTCAAGAGAAGGATGATGGAGGCTTGAATTAGGTTGGAAGTGAAAGGGCCATCTGAATTAAGAGGCTGTGTGAGTAGAGGATTGTTGCAAATGTAGGATTGACCAGATTTGGCACCTGATTGGCGGTTGAGGAAGAACGAAGAGTTGAGGATGACCCCAAGGTTGTGAACCTCAGCAATTGGAAGGATAGTGGTGCCATTAGCAGAAATTTCAAATTTTGGATTTTGAAGGGAAATACAATGAGTTCTGTTTTGGACAGGATGGGTTTGAGATGCCTTGGGGGACGTATCCAAGCAAGATGTCTAGCAGGCTGTGGGACTAGAATTTGGGAAAAAGATGAAGGCTGGAGCTATAGACATGGGAGTCATCTGCATAGAGATAGCTGAGTCCATTTGAGTTGATAAGATTGCCAAAAGGGATTGCATAGAATCAAAGAGGAAAGAACCTTGGGGATGCCCACCTTTACTGGGCAAGAGGATGATAATGATACAGCAAAGGAGACTAATAAAGAATGGTCAGATAGGTAAGGAGGAGAACTATGGGAAGCCAAGGGAGGAGAGAGTGTCCAGGAGGAGGGTATAATCAAGAGTGTCAAAAACCTCAGAGAAGCTGACAAAGATGAGGACCAAGGAAAGGTCTAAAGTAGGTAGCAGATAATGGTAACATAGGAGAGAGAGGTTTCAGTTGAGTTGTTGGGCAAGAAGCCAGACTGCAAGGGATTGGGGAGTGAATGGGAGGTAAGAAAAGTATAGACAATTTTTCTTGGAAGTTTGACTAAGACAAGGAGAAGAGATATAGGATCATAGCTTGAGGGAATGGAAATGCCAAGTGAGTTTTAAAAAATTTTAAATTAAATTTTTAGGATGAGGGCAACCTGAGAATTTTTTGGTGGGTGACAGGGAAGGATCCAATAACTAAAGAAAGATTAAAGATGAATGAAAAAGGGAATGATGGAAACGGTAAGTTCCTAGAGGCAACAGGAAAGGATGGAGTCAAAGGAACAAGTTGAGGAATTAGCCTTAGCAAAGAGAAGACTCCTATCTTTATCAGAGCCTAGAGTAAAGAAAAGAGCCTGAATAATGAAGAAGCATTTTGAGGGATGGAATTGGAAGAGAAGAGGGAGTTCAGAACTGACAGATGCCCTGCCCTTTATTTCCTCAGTAAAGTAGAATGTGGCATCCTTTCCTGAAAGGAAGAGAGGGGGAATGGTTTAGGAGATGTGACGAGAGAGGAGGATATTTAGAATAGCCACTGTGGAGAATGGGATAGAGAACCAAGCAAGGAATAACAAAAGATTGCTGTGCAGTGGTGAGGGCCCAGTTGAAATTAGGTAACTTATTTGTTGTACGTTCAATCACCATGGCTGCGTGATATTCTCTAAGAACATTCAGCAGTGGATGAGTGGGGATGGAGTGGATGATTCAGAGGACTGCAGTAGCTGCTACAACAAACACAGAACATTTTATTGGGGGTTACTGCATCTGGACTCGACATCCTTCTAAAAGACTGGTCAGAAGCACCCTCATACCACTTCCCCACCATGGAAACCTGTTCTTAGTGTCTTCATTCACAGTGAGGCATAAGGGGCTGAAAACAGATGAGGCTGGGTTGCCTTTCAGGGAGGGTTGGCATTTTTACATGGATCAAAGTGTAAAGCAAAGATTCACTGGAGTCAGGAACTTCTAAAAAATATTTTAATATTGTATTTCAGTATAATTGTTTCCCTATGTCATTCTCTCTGCTTTACCCTATGCGTTTAAAACCTTATTCTGAGAGGGGGGTCCATTAGCTTCATCAGATGGCCAATGGGATTTGAGACTCAGATTAAGAATTCTTGTCATAGTGTTCAGACTTAGAGAGGACCGTCTCAGTGTACACTTACCTGTTCAGACCACTTCTGGGGTATTAGGTTTTGTTTTGGACTTTGCATTTTAGGAAGGATGTTGAAAAGCTGGGGACCACCCAAAAAAGGAACACAGCCAGGATGCCATGGCATATTGAGAACTGGGTGGAAGAATTTGGGACATTTAGGGTGGAGAAGGGAATAATTGGATGAGCTGGTGGTAGGAGGGGGGAGAACAAAGTTGTCCTCAAGCACTTGATAAGTGACCATAATGAACAAAAGACTTGTTCTTTTTGGTCCCAATGGGCAGAATTGGATGGAAGTTGCAGAGGCAGATCCAGACTTGGTATAAGAGAATATTCTATAAGAGTGTATTCTAACAGTCAGAGCTATCTAAAAATGGAATGAGTTGGCTTAGAATGCAGGGGGTTCCCCCTCCCTGGAGGTCTTGAAGTAAAGGCAGAATAACTACTCAGAGATATTGTAGAGGAGAGTTCTTCTCAGGAATGGGTTGGACCAGAGGACTTTTGAGGAACCTCCTAACTCTGAGTTTTGGGGAAATCCTTGAGTTAAGCAATGAAACTCAGATGGTAGAATTCTAGGCATCAGCCAAGGACAGGAGTGAACTTGGGGCAATCCAAATACACCTTTACATAAGGCAGACACAAGGTCCTGGAGACAAGTCCTGCTGTTGTCAGGAATGACAAAATGCTTAAAATTTTGCTTTCAACCAGGGCCAAGCTGACATCAGAAACAGACAAAAACAGTTAGCCTCAGGCCTCACTGGGACTCATCCTGATTCACTAGCTGGGCCTCCAGGATGCCACAGACTCTGCCAGCCCATACCAAAGGCCTAGGAGACCCCACCCTTCCTGCCAGGCTGTGGTGCTTTGGCCAGCTTGACCCAACCCTTACCTGGCAAGTTTGACCAATTCCCTTGGAATCACCAGAAATTGCTCTCAACTCCTGAGCAAAGGAGGAGGGTTTCTCCTAGGGCCGGGGAGTGGAGACGGTAGCTCCCACATAATAATAATAATAAGATGATGATGATGATGATGGTAATAAAAATGACGATGATGATGATAAAATGATAATAGTAACAAAAAGAAGAAGCATTTCTGTAATGCTTTACAAATTATGTTTCATTTTATCCTTACAGCAATTTTGGGAAGTAGGTGCTATTGTTATCCCATCCTCCAGCTGGGGACACTGAGGCAGAGGCTAAATGACTTGCCCAAGGTCACATCACACAGCTCTTAAGTGTCTGAGGCCACATGTGAACTCAGGACTTCTTGGTCCTAAGGACAATGCTCTGTGTACCTGATGATGGGTCGTCCATTCTCCACTTCAAGACCTTCAGTGATGGGAAACTTACTATCTTACTGTCATCTGGGGGCATCTCCTGATGTTGGTCCTTACTTTGAGCCTTGGCTGGCCTCTATGCAACTTTCCCCAGCTGTTCCAAGCTCTGCCTGCTAGGGCCAAGCAGAATAATTTGAATTGCTCTTTCCATGTGATAGCTCATTGTTTACTTGAAGAGGGATAACACTGCCAGTCCCTTCGGTGTGGCTTCCTGGATAGCAAACAGCCTTGGCCATGGGACGTATTTGCCAACTTTTGTCATGTCACTTCTCTGGTTGTGGCTCAGGGCAGCCAAGCTGGTGAGACTCATTAATTTTTCTACTCCCTTGCATCCTGGCAACATCTTTCCAGATATTTTGCTCCCCAAAGGAAGGAGAGATAGAGACAGAGAGACAAACAGAGAGAGAGAGAGAGAGAGAGAGAGAGAAGTTACAAGGTAAAGCAGGCATAGAAACAACTTTCTAAGTTATTTAAAAAGCAGAGGCGCCTGGCAATCACTTTTTTATCCAAAAGTGAGCTGAGAATAAGGAAGGAAGCAAAAAGACCTTTGAGCAAGCAGAATGGTTGTCATAAAGTGCTCACCTCCAACCTCATACATTTTGCTTTACAGGAAAGCTCAACCAGCCCCAATGAGAGCCTATTAATTCTTAGTTTACACACAGTTGTAATAAACTTGATTATTTGGTTTCCAACCAAAAATAAATTAGAAAAGGCAAATCAGAAGGGGGAGGAAGTGCTGCAGGTGAAGACACTGACAACAGAGACCAATGATAGAAAGATTGGAATTCAAACTGCCTCAGTTTAAATTCCAGCTTTGTCATTTGCTTCCTTTGTGATTTTGGGTAAATCACTTCCCTTCTCTGAGGATCTCTAGGGGCCCTAACTTTTAAGGGCCTTTCTAGCTCTGTCATTCTATGAGTCTATAAAAGCTGAGCCACCCAGAACATTCTCTGAATATTCTGGAGGGCTGAGTTTTCAGGAGGGGAAGGCAATACTAACCTTGCCTCCCCCACTTCCGCAGCAGTTAAGCCTTCCACAAGGCTTTACACGCAATAATCCATTGTGGTCAGTACAACCAAGATGTTTTTTTTCCATTTTATAGAGGAAGAAATTGGCACTAGGAGAGGGTAGATGAATTTCTTAGCTTTGCATGATCAGAGCCCTTCAGAGGCCAACTCCCACATTTTACAGTTGAGGAAAACAGGTCCTGGGAGGCTATGACTTGCCTAAAGTCAAGCGTGTTGTCAGTCAGAGGTCAGATTTGAACCCAGGCCCTCTGATTCCAGGGCCAGTGTTCGTTCTGCCATGTCATGTGGCCTCCCACAGGATTAGTAAATAACAGCTGTGATTGGAACACAGGGTCCAGCCCTCTCTCCACTATTGCACACTTCCCAGTAGAGGGACCGGATCCAAGGTGCACTAGGACGGCTGACCCTGCTTTGTTTTGATCATTACTATTTTCATGTTGACGGTTAAGTTGGGCTTGGTTTTCATTGTTTTTTTCTAAATCTAATTTTAAAAAAATAAGAATAAAAGCCAGTCATTTCCTTCTAGGTCAGTCATAGGAGTACAAATATTTACAAGCCTTTTCCCAGAAAATATTCTTGCCCCATCATTGATAGACAAATGGATTTGGAAAGAGCTACCCTTTGGGTCTACTACCTTTGGTGTGTGTGTGTGTGTGTGTGTGTGTGTGTGTGTGTGTGTGTGTGTGTTTTGAATGCCTTTACTTTCCTTCTCCTTTTTCCTCAGTCCATTAGCCCTATAAGATAAAGCCCTAATTTTATAAAGAAGAAAGCTGAGGCCCAGAGATGGAAAAATCACTCCCCCAGGGTCGCCCACCTTAGGTTAGGACTGGAACCCAGGCCTTTTTCCTCCTGGCCCATGTGTTCTCTCCATTAGACTATGCTGGCTCATTCACTTCCCACTTGGCTGTTTAGCTTGGAGGCCACAGGCCCTTTTCTGTGAAGCAGCATCGACAGATTTATTGGAAATGTGAAATTCCATGTGTTTTTGGTCTCTGGTTACACTATGACTTCCAAAAAAATGCCTTCAGTTGGTGGTGACCTTGGTGATTTGGTGCCCTGGCACCCGCTGTCCCCATTTCACAACAGCGACTACTGAGCGATTTATTGGTCAGAGCCTGTCCTTGGCAGGGTCCAGCAACTTCTTCCTCTGTCCTTCCATCCAAATGGTGCTGAGCAGTTTACAAATCTCCATTCCCCCACCCCCACACTCCAAAACCCAGGCTCAGTGGAACAACCTCAGAAACAAGGAACAACATGGCTGTGTGGCTAGTGAAGTTACACCCATAATCAAGAGAGGAAAAGACCCTGCAGAATCTATCCCTTTGGAGATCAGCTCAGAAAAAAAAGACATTTGAGCTGAGATTGATGGTGGTTTCAGGAGAGAGACCAAGCTAGTCAGCAACTGCCAGACGTCCAGGTTTTTATTTTTTATTTTTTTCGACAACCACCTTAGACAGGATTCTCTATTCATGGTGGGGCAGAGATCAGCCATGTCTGGGCTCCCCTGCCTATTTTGGTCATCTTGCACACCTCCCTAGGGTATGTGGGAAGGGGTGGTGGGCAGCAAGAGGACCAGAGAACCACACATTGCCTCTCTGCTGATGGAGGTAACTTTGGGGAGTAGCTCCAGATGCTGGCCAGGTTGCTACAAACTTGGGTTCTCTCTCAGGGGGGGCTGATTGCCCTATCCTCTCTTTCCCTGCTCTCCCATCCCAAGTTCATCATGGGTGGCTCTGATGATTTTGGTAAGAGGCAGACTTTCTCTGGCTTCTCTTTTGTGTTGCTGGAGGGACTGGGGACTGGGAAAGAAGACATTGGTGACAGATTTGAAATGAGCTATTCATAAGCTTCACCAGAGTCACTCTCTGAAGCTGTGATTCTTATATGGTGGTTCATACTAGCTAGCCCTAAATTCTATGATCCTATCATTTTATGACTCCTTAGTTGTCATCCTGATCCCCAGGCTTCATTAATAAGTTACATGAAGTATCCTACATAAAGCATTTTCTATGAATTAGAAAAAGCCCTGAATTTGACTCTGGATACCCTTGTGGTCTCAGGCAAATCATTCATTTCTCTAGGGGGTGGCCTTCTCCTTTGTAAAATGTAGTTGTTTGACTAGATGGTCTATAAGCAAATGTGATAGGGATCAATGTAAAGTCATATGCTTGGGTCCAAAAAATCAGCCACATGAGTAAAAGGTGAGGGCGACAGTGAGACAGCACTTTGTCTGAAGAAAACTCGAGAAGGCTCAGGAAACTGTGAGCTCAATAATAACCAATAACAAGCTGTGAGAGCCAAAATAGCTAATGCAGTATTGGGCTGCTTGAATAGAGCTGGTGTCCAGGCTGAGGGAGGGGTTGGTGGTGTTGGAATCTGCTCTGGCCAGATCATACCTGCATTACTGTTTTCAATTCTGGCCACCACACTTTGGGAAGATGAGTAAATCTAGAAAGCATTCAGAAGGGGTACAACCAAGACGGCAAAGGGCAGTGAGATCAGGCCACATCAGGAATTGTTGAAGGATCTAGTGTATTTAGTCTGGAGAAGAACAGGGGGACAGGGCTCTTGGACATGATGATTGTCTTCAACTATTTGAAGGATGATCACATGAAGACGAGATTGGACTTAGAACTAGGAGCAGTGGGTGGAAATTGCAGTTGTATTTCTGCTTAAGGTACCATTAGAGCTATCCAAATTGGAATGGGCTTCTTCAAGAGATAATTGCTGTCTTTGAGCAAAGGTTTGATGGCCACTTGTCAGAAATGTTGAAGGGGGTGGGATTCTAATTTGAGTATGGGTTGAAATAGATGACCTATGAGGTCCCTTCCTAATTGGGTATTCTCTGATCCCATCCTTTCCAAATAAATCTTGGGTTCCCAAAGTGCCATGTGAATGTTAATTATAAGAATAAGAAAAACAGGGATAATAATCCTTGCCTTCTCACTGTGAGAGTCAGAAGAGTTCTCAGATGTGAAAGTGTCTTACAGAAAAAATATACGACTCATTCAAAATGTTTGGGGTTACTGTGGGGACTGAGCTGAGGGCCAGAGAATGTAGCTGCCTATGGAATGGAGAAGGAAACAGGAAAATTCCCAGGGGTGTGCCAGTAAATGTTTAACAATCAAGTCTCTGAAAAAAAGTATATGTGACACATTTTACAGTTGAATCTACATTATTATTTTTCTCCATCATTTTCTTAAATCTACACAATCAACAAAACAATAAATTGGACTCCAATTTGGGGGTTTGCCAATTTCCAAGGTATAAACACTCACACTGAAAATTTAACAATCCATTCCCAAGAGCCAGTTTGAATTGGCTGCAGTATGCCCCTGGAAACACCTCTCCTGTGTGTCCTACGAGCTCCCCAAGTTCATCATCTATCTTTAAATGAAATGTTTGGTGCAACTTCTGATAATCATAGTCCCTGAGGGGATGCTCCACCTTCTGTAGCCCCAGACTCAATGAAGAGTCCATGATGGATGTTAAATTGAGGCTATGACATTGGTACCCTTTCTTTAGAGATACCTAGAAAAGCCTTAGAACCTCAGAATCTAGAATATAAGAGAATAGGCAGTTCCTTCCTTTTCCTCTTCCTCCTTTTTCTCCTTCCTTCTACTCCTCCTCTTCCTCTTACCTCCTCTTCTTTCTCCATTTCTCTCTCCTCCACCTTAACCAAATTGAAATCCAAGACTGAGAAGGGATGATAATAAGAGCATTCTCCTACCTGTGTCGCCATCACTTCTGCCTGGGTCAGGATGGCAATTGACAGGGACCCACTGTCTTCATAGCTGTTTCTGCGAATACTTATCCGATCTCGCTCATTCTGTACAGCTTTGAGAAGAAGATACGCACAGTCAACTGAGCATAAGCTGGGCTCATGTCAAATCATTCCTGATCCATGACATCTGACCAACTGCTGGTTGAATCCACCAAGCAGACAACCAACCAACCCACTAACAACAATCCATTGAGTAGTGACCATGTGCTAGCATTGAGGCTCTGGAAGGGATACAAAGAAATATAGGAAAAGGTACCTGCCCCAAAGGAGATGATAGGCTGGTTGAGAAGATCTTAGACAAGTAACTTCTCAACTGGCCTCAGTTCCCTCTTTTGTCCCAACGGAAATTCAGATTAAGTGATCACTAAACTCCCTTTCACGAGCTTTAAGATTCAATGATTTCATTGTATGACTTGAGAGAAAGGGTCACAGATGTAGGATGGAAAGGGACCTTGCAGGTCCAACTCTTTCATTTCACAGATGAGGCCAAGAGAAGTGACTTGCCCATTGTCATGTGTTTAGTAAGGGACAGATCCAAGACTCAAACTCAAACCATTTGGTGAAAAATCCAGAGCTCTTTATGGTGCACACAACACCAAGGTGGAATAAGGCTACAAGGCAGTGTTTGATTCATGTTTCTATAAAGATTTATGGTTCAAGCACCTGTCTCACAACCCTGTGAAGCAGAGAGAACAAGTATAATTATCCTCATTTTTTCAGATGATAAAGCAAGAGTATTAGCTTGAATTTGTATGGTGCCCAGACTCTGGCCCTTCAACGTCCCTTCTGGCTTTAAATCTGTGTTTCTACCCTCCTGTCATCTCATTGGGTCCTCACAACAGCCATGTGAAGTAAAGCATTAGAGGTTTCATCCCCAGCTAAGTGGCACAGTGGACAGATTGCTGAGACTGAAGTTGTGAAGACCTGAGTTCAAATCCAGCCTCAGACGCTAGATGTGTGACCCTGGGCAAGTCCCTTAACTTCTCTCTGCCTCAGTTTCCTCATTTGTAAAATGGGGAAAATAACAGCACCTCCCTCCCAAGGTTGTCAGGAGGAACAAATGAGTTAATATTTGTTATAGAGCTTAGCATAGTGCCTGGCAAGTAATAAGCACTATATAGATGTTAGCTATGATTATGTTTTACAGATGAGTCAACTAAGACTAAAACATGTTAAGTTGACTTGCCCATCATCACAAAGTAAACACCGGAGGCAGTTTCAGAACCCAGATCTCCCTCAATTCCAAATCCAAGACTCTTTCTGCCCTAACCACATTGTCTTACCAAGGCAGGACCCAGCAAAGTTAAGTGATCTGCTGGTGACATACGGTTCCCAATTAGGGCCAAACCTCATACCCAGATCTTCTTACTGCATTCTGCTCTCACTACATCATAGCACCAGGTCAAACAGTTAAGCATTAGAAGAATCAAAGGAGGGAGAGCTAGGGTGGCCAGTGAAGACTTCACCAAGGAGGTAGGAATTTGGGTTGGGCTCTGAAGAGCAGTACAAAATGGAGAATCGGCCGGTAAACTCCAGTACCTTGCTAATTGTGATTGCATGCCAATTTCTTGCTGTACTTTATCAGTCAATCAGGGTGGGTGTTGGTCATGCCTGGCTATAATAAAGTGATGATAAAGCATTATTAATATTCCTTTAAAAGAAGACATCTCAAACTTTCCCAACTTATCTCAAGTTTCTGAACTGTTTATATGGCATGTACTCTGATAAGGTTAATTGCCGCTATGGAGTTGCTTCAAGATTTTCTCAAGGTGATTTTTTTCCTGCATGATCACTACAATTTCCTTAGAAGTCAGGCTAGGGCCCAAACAAAATTGTTAATGATTAACCTGCCATGAAAAACAGGCAAATTTTGTGTCCTCTAATGCTGCAATATTTATTATGTTCCTAAGTGGAGCAGAGGTCAGCCCTCACTCCAATCTTGGTTTTGCTGTTGAAGGTTTATCTCCCTCTTAAATGAGACTAAGCAAAACTCCACCCCTGGCATCGCACCTGACATTTTTGTGTTCCCATGCCACGTCATGATGAATTGTGGGGAAGTTTGCTGAAGGCCTGACTGGTTCATCTTACTTCTCAACAGGTTTCCCAAAGAATGGTCCCTTCTGGGTGGTTACTGTGCTGTCCCCTCAAACTCAATCGTACTATAATTGAACTCAACATCTAACCCTGTTCAGCCAAGTCCTAGCTGTGAGATTTTGGAGGCAATAATCTCTTCTCTCTGGGCCACAGTTTCTACCTCTATAAAATGAAGGGGTCGAGATATCTCTATAGTGTCTTCCCCCCAACTCTGTGATCCTTTGATCCTCTCTCCAAAACATGTCCCCGCTGCTTTCCTTGTTATTTATAAATGGTGCTACCACACTTTTAGCTTAGGTGGCCATCTTTAACCTTCTTCTCTCCTTTATCCCCTCCCTAGACTGTATCACTAAGCTCAGATGGTTCTCCCCTCATGCACCCATTTCCTACAATCTCAGTTCATTGGTTTCTTCTGTCCATTCCCTCTACCACCACTCTCATCCTCAGCATGGACTATTGTCTTGACAACAGGCTTGTGAGGTAGAAAGACAAACGTGATCATCTCTTTTATAGACAAGGAAAATGAAGCTCACAGGTAAAGTGATTTCCCTGGGGGGAATCACACAGTCAGGAAGTGACAGAGCCAGGATTGTCTTCTGGGGGTCACTCAATCATAGACACATAGATTTAGGGTGGGAAGGGACCCTCATATCACCTGCTCCTCTTCATTTTACAGATGAGAGAAACTGAGGCCCAGTGAGCATAAGCCATTGACCCATGGTGAGATAGTCAGCCTCAGAGCCAAGGTTGGAGCCAACACTCTCTGACTTCAAACTCATCTCTCCGGTGTAATTCAGCTTGTTCCTCCTTCTCAAATCTTCTAGTTCGAGTTCTTATCATCACAGTATAACCAAGGGCACCTCCAAATCTGCCCATCAGTCCTTGTGCCACCCTGGGGATGAGGAAATGCTTGGCTGCCATGCCCAGCAGTCATGTGCATAGTTTAGTTCTGAGGGGGCTTGGTGCTTGAAGATGATGAGGCTGAGCTCATTGGACCCTGGAAGGGGAGTGCCCCAAATTTGTTGTTGACTTAGGCTATTGCCTCCTAACCAGAACCCCTGCCTCTAGTCTCTGCCTCGTCCATTCTTGGCACTGCCATCCAGTTTAAATCACCACTTTGATTTTGTTCAAAAAGTTTTAATGGCTCCCTATTGCCTTTGGGATGAAATCTGAGCTCTTTAACATGCCATTAATGGTTTTTCACAATCTGGATCCACTCTTCCAGCCTTATGCCCTAAGTACTTTTCTGTACAAACCCTCTGTTCCATCAAGACTAGTCATGTGCTGTTTATATAAGAGGCGTCAAGCTTTCCTTCCCACTTCCCCTGCTTTGCTTACACCACTCTCCATACCTAGAATTCTTTTCCCATTCTCATTTCTTCCTAATGAAATTCAATCTATTTTGGGAGGCTGAGCTCGAGTCCTACGTCTTTGAGAAGCCCTCTCCTAACCACACCAGTCCATTCTGTCCCCTTTCAGTTCCTACCTACTACTCGGCTTTCCACTTAATTATTAAACAAGGCAAAATATGGTATTGGTGTACACAGATTTTCTTTCCAAAAAGATTGCTAGTTTCTTGAGAGAAGAGACTGGGTACTACATCCCATCATCAACAACAAACATTAATTGAGTGCCTATTTAATTGAATTCCACAAATGTTTATTAAGTCTCTACTATGGGCTGGGCACTGGAGACACAGAGGGAGAAATGAAATAGCCTCGATTCTCAAGGAATTTACAGTCTTCTGGGAGATACATGTGTACTGGGAAGTCATATGTGATATCATCCCTGCCCTCATGGGGCTTGCAATCTATTCAGAGGAAAAAAGGCATTCAATAATCCACACCAGAGAAACATTGTAAATAAGACAATTTCAGGGGAAATTTTACACATTCTTTAGAGAGAAAAACCCTTTCTATCTCACTTTACTGAGCTCAAGGCAAGACTCAAATCCAGGGGGTTTTTTAAAGTCTTTTGATTCCAAATCCATTGATCTTTCTCTCTTAAAGCTCTGGCATGTATACTCTGAGGGGTATTAAGACAGAAAGTCTTACAAAGCATTTTCCCCTATTTGTCATGTAATAAATAATAATAATAAACATTAATAGAGTACTAACTATGCCAGATATTGTTTCATTTGATCCCCACAACAAACCTGGGAGGCGGAAGCTATTATTACCTTCATTTGACACATAAGGTAGCTGAGGCAAGCAGTGGTGAAATGGCTTGCCCAGAATCACACACCTACTATGTAGCTGAGGTTAGATTCAAACTCAGGTCTTCCTGATGTCAGGTTCAGTCCACTGAGCCACCTAGCTTCCTCTAGGAAGCCTTACATTATGTAAGGTCAACATGGACAAGAATCACACAGGATGAGAGAGCATGGAAGGATGGTGCTGGGCACCAACTGAGAGAATGCCAACCTGAAAAAGGCACTGGTATATTCAAGTCCATGTCTCAGAACTCCAGACTTTCCAGCTCCCTGCCAGCTCTGATGGTCTGTTATTGCTTGTATACCCTGGAGGGCCCCTTATGGGCTCTTTAATAGACAAATGCAAAGCTAAGGTAGAAGACAAGGCTAAGCCTCAAAAGAATCACAGATGTCACTCTGTGTGAGGTCAGAATTGGTAATTAGGGCAGGTAGGTAGCATGGTGGATAGAGCTCCCAGCCTGGAGTCAGTTCAAATCCTGCCTCAGACACTTACTAGCTGGGTGACCCTGGGCAAGTCACTTCACCCTGTTTGCCTCAGTTTCTTCATCTGTCAAATGAGCTGGAGACGGAAATGGCAAAGTGCTCTAGTATCTCTGCCAAGAAAACCCCAAATGGGATCACAAAGAGTTGAACACACCTGAAAAAGCACTCAACAGCAACAAATTTGGGGCACTCCCCTTTCAGGGTCCAATGAGCTCAGCCTCATCATCTTCAGGTACCAAGCCCCCTCAGAACTGAACTATGCACATGACTGCTAGGCATGGCAGCCAAGCATTTCCTTATCCCCAGGATGGCACAAGGACAGATGGGCAGATTTGGAGGCATCCTTGGTTATATTGAGATGATAAGAACTAGAAGATTTCAGAAGCAGTTACTAGGCGACAAGGAACAAGCCAAATTACACCAGAGGGATGAGTTTGAAGTCAGAGAACATTGGCTCCAACCTTGGCTCTGAGGGTGACTATCTCATCATCTGCAACCAGCCCACTACCATGGGTTAGTGGCTTAAGCTCACTGGGCCTCAGTTTCTCTCATCTGTAAAATGAAGAGGAGCAGGTGACATGAGGGTCTCTTCCAACCCTAAATCTGTGTGTCTATGATTGAGTGACCTCCAGAAGAGAATGCTGGCTCTGTCACTTCCTGACTGTGTGATTCTCCCCGGAGAAATCACTTCACCTGTGAGCTTCGTTTCCCTTATCTATAAAATGGAGATGATCACGTGGTCTTCCTACCTCACAAGGCTGTTGTCAAGACAATACTTTGTAAACCTTCACATGCCATAGAGATATGAGCTACCCCGGAGTGTTAGACTGCACACAAAGCACACTTGGTAAGGGTTGAGAAAAGAGGAAGAGGAGTGAATATTGGAGGCCTCAGGAAGGGCTTCCTGAAGGATGCTAGGTTTGAGTTGGGACTTGAAAGATGGGCCAAGAATCGGGTTAGCTGGAAGAAGAGGCAGTGGGATACAAAGAGCCAAATCAAGCCATTCAGGGGAAAGGGAAGTAAAGCGTGTCTCTCTAACTCTAACCAAGATGCTTATGGACAGAGAGGTCAGAGCGTGCAGTGGGGACAGCTGTGGGGGCAGGGACTCAGTCACGGCCCAGTGGGACTGTGGCAGAAAGAGATCCTCTGTTCTCAGTTGGCTATGCCTGAGACCATGGGTGGATTTATGCGTTGACTAAGCAGATGGGGCCACCTCTTTGGTGTGAGCTCAAGGTTACCCTCTAGCCTGGTGAGGCCCAAATCTCTCTGTTTCAGTTATTCCTCAGTTTGACCATAACCTCTAGTTCTTCCATTTCTCCCCATACCTCACGTCTCCTTAACCCATACTCCATGGTCACCATCATCTCCAATCATTCTACTCCACCCTGCTCTCCTACGTGTATTTTCTTATCTGTGGATGTATTATAAGCCTGTAACAGAATGTAAGATGCTTGAAGGCAGGGGCCATTCTGTTACGTTATTGTATTCTTAGAATCTACCAGAGTGCCTGGCATACAAATGCCTATGGCTTTTAACAGAGAATAAAGTCCCCTCTTCCATAAATAGAGATGAGGCTTTAACTGAAGATTCCGTCTGGGAAAGGTGTCACTGGTTTAAATTCACCCAGAAAGGGAAAGAATCGATTCCAGATATTTGGGGTTTTTTTTTTTGGTTTAGGGAACAGAGAGAGAGAGAGAGAGAGATGCTAAAAGGAGGGGGGGGGCGGATTCTGGGAACTTCAGTCTTGGTGTCCTTGACCACTTTGTTGTGGCTTAGCCCTGTCTGGGACTCTAAGGCAGCTAAGGCAGCTAGAACTGCTGAATGCCCATTTACTGTGGCCCACTGATGAGGCTGTGCTTGCCTGTGGCCTTGCCATGAGGCACCAGTCAGGAAACACCAACCTAAGCAGCTTTTCTTTCCAGGCCAACATTCCCTTGTTCCCGCTGCCACATTTGCTGTTTTTCCACAACCTACATATTTCTCAACTGCCTGCTCCTCCTCCCTTCCTAGCCTCAAAAAATTCCCCCAGGACCCTAGCTGATTGTTCCCTAAACAGTGGGTTTGACAAGACACACTAGTGAGTCATGAAGACCAAAGCCCCCTTCTCTTTCCTCTCCTTCATTATCATCTTTTCATGGCACCATCATTGGATGAGTCACCCACGCTTCAAGCCCTGAGCTATACTTCTTCATCTTCCACAATCCATTTGCCAAGTTGGGTGGATTCTTTCTCTGCAACATCTTTTCCTATCTACACCTTCCTTCTACCATGACCCTGATTCAGGGCCCTATCATCTTGTACCAGGACTATTGAAATAGCTTTTTATCTTGACCCCTTCCAAATCAATCTATCCAGTGGAGTCAGAGGACCTGGGTTCAAATCCCATCTCTGATCCTTGCTAGCTATGCGATCTTGAGCAAGCCCCTTAACCATGCTGAGGCTCAGTTTCCACATCTGTAAAATGAGGGGGAAGTGGACTTATTGACCTCTGAGGTTTTTTCAATCTTTAGATTTAGGATAATGTCAAAGTTAAGCCAATAAATATTTATTAAATGCTATATGCAAGACCGTTATGCTAGGAACTGAGGCTGCAGCAACAAAATGAGAAAAAAAATCCATCTTGCTCATCACTGCCAAATTAAACTTCCTAAAATATGACTCTTTCCTTCTCAAAGAGTGTTAATGTGTCTCCATGACTTTCAAATCCAGCCTCAGACACATTTACTAGCTGTGTGACCCTGGATAAGTCATTTAACCTCTGTTCGCCTCAGTTTTCTCATCTAAAAAAGGAGGATAATACTAGCACCCATCTCCCAGGGTTGTCTTGAGGACCAAGTGAGCTAATAATTGTAAAGTGCTTTGCAAACCTTAAAGCGCTATAAAAATACTAACTGTTGTCATTATTAATTAGATAAATTTGCTGCTGTTGTTGAGTCGTTTTTCAGTTGTGTCTGACTCTTTTGATCCCATTTGGGGTTTTCTTGGGAAAAATACTGGAAGGGTTTGCCATTTCCTTCTCCAGCTCATTTCAGAGATGAGGAAACTGAGGCAAACAGGTCACACAGTAAGTGTCTGAGGCTAGATCTGAACTCAAAGGAGTCTTCCTAACTCCAGACCCAGCACTCTATTCACTGTGCCACCTAGTTGCCCCATTATGTAAATTACAGAGTATTGCACCTGCCATTCCAGACTCTCTGCAGCCTGACTTCAATGACATTTCCTGCCACCCCCTATAAGAATCCTCCAACCGGTCAGATGGTTAACCTTCCAGCATATGCTCCATTTCCTGGAGCACACCATTGCCCCTCGCCCAATGCCTTGGCCAATTCTCTCCCCCATTTCTCTTCTCCACCTTTGCCACCCATTTCAGTTCCCTGTGGGCTCCCTGACACCTTCACGGATCATCCCAGCTGACAGTGACCTTTTTTCCCTCTCATTTTCTAAGGCTCTTACTTGGCCCTGCTCATACACTGACTTGATCTGTAAGGCATTTCATCAGAGTGATTGGATCACGGATCCCAAGATCTCAAGTCTAGCAAAACTCTCTCATTTCCCCCTTGTAAGGCAAATGATTTGTTTGCGGTCAGAGCTGAGATTCAAACCTAGATCCTCTGAATGACAAATCTTTTCCTATACATACATCATTAAGGAGCTGATCGATCAATTACTCAACCAACAAGCATTTATTAAATACCTATGAGGTGCTGGGTATACAAAGACAAAAACAATACCCATAGCTGCCATGTTCATAGTACTTTCAGGCGTGCTAAGTGCTTCACAAATACTATCTTATTTGATCCTCACAACAACCCCAAAAGGTAGGTGCGATTATAATCTACATTTTACAGATGAGGAAACTGAGGCACAAGGTGGTTAAGTGATTTGCCCAGGCTCACGCAGCCAGTAAGATTTTTGGGGAAACTAGATTTGACCTCAGGTCTTCCCAACTGTGGGCCCAGCACTCTATCCACTGCCCTCTGGAAGCTTATGTTCTGTCAGTTTGATGAACTTACAGGTAATAAATTTTGCTCGGGATTTTAGGTTGCATCCTCCTATGAAAGGTGTGGACCTGCCTACAGACAACTGGTTGGGAGGACCGAGGGCTAGCAACTGGGCATGCTCAGCAATATCTCACTGAGGATGAGGGTGTTTCCTTAAGCCTCATCCACTGAGGATCAGTTCATTGACTTGGGTTATTATGGGTTGGAGCCAGCACTTTGGGCAAGACCTGTAGAAAGGGCAAGGCTCAGTTATAGAGGGGACTCTTTTCTCAGAGACGATTCAGAGCACTCCTTGAACTGCCATAGGGGATAGAGAGCAGATTTCTGCCACTATGCTTACTGCTTGGGTGAGCTTGGGCAGGCTAATTTTTCAGTGACCCAAATAATTCTTTAAAACCATAAGCTGAAGAGGAGTTGCCGACTTGTATTGGCAGAGAAGGTGTCTCTACCTGGGAGTTCCCTATACAGATGACATCGCAGGTTTAGCATAAAAAAAATCAGAACTTGGAGTTCTGGGCTATGGGTTACTTGTCCTATTTTCCCTGATTGTGTTCTTGCAGGCAAGGATTTAAGCATCTCTGGTGTGGCAGGGACCCGTAGTGCCCATTTACCAATGTAGATTGGCACCTTCCTCAGGAATTGTCTGTGGCACTGAGGGGGTTAGAGAACTTGCTTAAGATAACATAACCAGTATGTGGCAGAGGCAGGACTTGCACCCAGCTTTTCCTGGCTCTGAGGCTGGATCTCTATCCACTAGGTGTTTAAATACTAGGTAAACACTGAATTTACAATTCAATTTACAACTTTATATAATATTATTAATTAATTTAATTTAATATAATTCAATTGGCAATTTAAGCAGCATTGGAATCTTGGACATCACAATGCCTGGAAAATGGAAAGAACAGAATTTTGGACCCACCTTCTTTCTTCATTCCAGCTCTAAAACATTTCCTCAATCGACAATACCTGCATTGATTCCTCTTGTCTTTGTCAATTACACATTGTCTGTTAAACCTGAAAAAAAGAGGAAGAGAAAGTTATTCATTTTCCCTGAGGGGGTTTTTCCAGATGGGGAAGTCTGTCTTCTGAGATCAATTTCCTCAAAACCATGTTACTGGGAAGCTTGACTGACTGGTTCTTAGGGGCAGGGACTTTGGATTCCCAGTGCCCAGAGACTTGTAGTTGCTATTAATTATCCTCATTTTACAAATGAGAAAATTGAGGCAGATAAAGGTTTTTGAATTGGGGTCTTCCAGATTCTCAGTCCTGTGTTCTAAGTATACATTTCCTGTATGCTGTATACATTTGTAATTCAATTGAATTCAACCAACTATTTTCAAAAGAATCAAGATAGTGTAGTTGATGAAGTGTCGGACTTCAAGGCAAGAAGACCGGAGTTCTGGTCATGCCTTTGATACATAGTAACTGTGGGACAATGGGCAAGTTCCACCGTCTCTGAGCCTCACACAACTCTCTGTGACTATAGGGTTTGCCACATGTACAAAAATATTTCTAGCAGTTCTTTTTGTGGTGGGCAAGAACTGGAAATTGAGGGGATGCCCATCAGTTGGAGAATGGCTAGACAAGTTGTAGCATATGAATGTCATGGAATACTATTGTGCTATAAAAAATGACGACCAGGCAGACTTCAGAAAAACCTGGAAAGACTTATATGAACTGATGCTGAGTGAAGGGAGCAGAACCAGGAGAACACTGTACACAGTAAGAGCCACACTGTGCAATGACCAACTTTGATGGACAACTCTTCTCAGCAATGCCCTGATTCAAGACATCTCTAAAAGACTCATGATGGAAAATGCTATCCACATCCAGAGAAAGAACTATGGAGTCTGAATGCAGATGGAAGGATATTATTTGCTGTCTCATTTTTGTTTTGTTTTGTTTTGTTTTTCTCATGGTTCATTCCATTGGTTATAATTCTTATTTGCAACATGACTAATGTGAAAATATGTTTAATGTGAATGTATATGTAGAGCCTATATCAGATTGCATGCCATCTTGGGGAGAAGGGAAGGAGGAGGAGAAAATTTGAAACTCAGAAGCTTGTGGAACTGAATGTTGTAAACTAAAAATAAATAAATTTAAAAAATCAGACTATAGTGTTTGTACTTGATAAGACAGACATATTGACACACTGGCATATGTGATAAGAACTGGAGAGGGAGGAGGTGGGATATAGAGAGACCCACCTTACTCTCAAGGGACTTAACCTTCTCCTGGGTGTGTGTGCATATGTACTGGAACACATATGTGCATTGTATATGTGTGCACACATGTACATTTAAACAGATAAACGTAGACATGGTTATTTGAGGAGGGAGAGAACCCTAGCAACCAAGGGGTTTTGGCAGGAGGTGGCACTGAGTTGAATCTTGAAGGAAGCTAAGGATTTTAAGCAGTAAGTGCAAATCATTTTCAGGAATTGTAGGAGAGTCAAAGGAGAATAGGACAGAGGTAATGGGGAGTGAAATCTAGACCGAGAGTCAAGAGATCTGAGTTCAAGTCCTGGTTTTGATGTTGACTTGTATGATCTTGGACCAATCTCTTCCTTCACTGAGTCTCAATTTCTTCCTCTTTCAAATGAAGTTGGACCCACAACGTGCCAGCACTAGATGTACAGAGGCAAAAGTGACAGTCCTTGTTCTCAAGGAGATTGCATTCTTTTGGAGTTGTTTTGAGGGGGAAATAAATGTGTAAATACATAGGCATATTATAAACTATATGCAAGGTCAAAAAACTCTTATAGGGAACCCAAAAAACTTGTAGAACTGAATATTGTAAACTAAAAAATAAATTTATTTTAAAAAATCTTATAGAGGTGGGATTCAAAAAAGGCCTCAGAGAGAAGGCATTACTTGAACTGAATATTAAAGGAAGCTAAGCTTTCTAAAAGTAAGAAGGGATGGTATTCCAGGCATAAGGGAGGTGATGCGAAGGCTCTGAGGTGGGAGATGGAGGAATGTATAAGGAATTGTTAAGAAAGCCAATTTGGCTAGACTGTGTGGTGCGATAAGGTGAATGCTATGTAATAATGCTAGAAAGACAAGATTGGACCAGATTGGGAAGAACTTTGAATGTCCAAATAGAGATGTTTATATTTTATCCTAGAAGAGCCACTAGAACTTATTGAGTAGGCAGCCAGGTGGGAAAATGGATAGGGCACCGGACCTGGCATCAGGAAGACCTGATTTCAAATCTTGCCTTATGCACTTCCTAGATGTGTGACACTGAACAAATCTCTTTAACCTCACTGTGCCTCAGTCTCCTCAGCTGTAAAATGGAGAAAATAATAGACCTACTTCCCACCCTTTGAATTGTGGTGCCGGAGGATACTTTTGAGAGTCCCTTGAAAGGAAGGACATCAAAACAGTCAATATTTAAAGAAATTAATTCAGACTACTCATTGGAAGGACAAACACGGAAACCAAAGTTTATCTCATCACTTTGGCCATGTGATGAGAAGATAGAACTCGCTGGAAAAGATCCTGATGTTGGGTAAGATTGAGGGCAAATGGAGAAGGGGACAATGGGGGACGAGGTGGATAGATAGTGTCATAGAAGCAATAAACGTGAGCTTGGCTAGACTTCCAGGAGACAGCGGAGGAGAGAAGGGCCTGGTGTGCTATGGTCCATGGGATCACAAAGGTTGGACATGACCGAAAGAATGTACGACAAGAACATCCCTCCCAGAGTTGTTGTGAGGATAAAATGAGATAATATTTGTAAATGACTGTGTCTTAGATCATCATATAAATATGATGATAATGTGGTCACATAGTCAGACCTGTGTTTTAGAAAAATCACTGGTAGCTGTGAGAATGACTTAAAAGAAGGGGATGCTTCAGACAGGGGGACCACTTGAGAGGCTCTTGCAATAGCAAGCCCAGACAAGAGGTGATGACTACCTGAACCAGACTGATGGCTGTGTGAGTGAGTGTGTGTAGAAGGGGATGAGTGTGAGAGATGTTATAAAGGAAGAAAGATCAAGATTTAGTGAGTGATAAGAAATATGGAATGAAGAAAAGCAAGGAGGCAAGTAGGACACCAAGCCAATGGTGATGTTCTCAATAGTAACAGAGAAGTCAAGAAAAGGCTTTCACTCTTTGAAATGCGGGAAAGTCATGGATTTGTTGGCCCTGCCTCTATGGATTCTAACTTTGGTGGTAGAACCTGAAAGAGCAGCCTATGGGAGCAACTCTGGAAGCCACAAAAGAGTCAATATGAGAAACATAAAATTTGCCTATAGAGGCAAAGCAACCCCCATATAGATGACAGTATTCCATTGTCTTGGTTACATTAAAGAAGTTATTTGTTTCCAACTAACAAAACCTTCTTTTCTCTCCCTGGCTATATTCTTTATACTGCCACAGACATGTAAAGCAAAGTTAGCCAAGTTCAAAATGCAGCACCATGCCAACAGTCTGCAAAGCAGAGTCCTCTGCTAGTTCTAACTACATTAAGAATGGCACTATTGTATGCCAGGGAATCCCAGCATCTATTACAAGTAAATGAAGTTATGCCTTCAGGGAAGGACAGCATGGTTAGAGGATTTTTCTCAGCATCATGAAGACCTGTGTCCAAATCTGACCTCTAATACATGCTAGTCGTGAGACCTTGGGCAAGAAATTTAACCTCTCAGTGCCCTCAGCCAACCCTCTAAGTTGCAGGTGAGACACTGGTTTACATCAGAAAAGGTGGTTTCTATACTGATGGAATCACATGTCAAGACCCTCCCCCCAAATGTCTGCATCATTTTCCCATCTTTCTGAGGTTACTCAAGATGATGGCTTTTGTTAATGGTTTGTTACCTGGTAAATAACCTTCAAAAATATTCCCAGCCTGAAATGTCCCAGAGGGGGTCTCTGATCCAGCATACATTTATTATCATAAGATCGTAGGGTTAGAGTTGGAAGGGACATCGGAGGTCATCTAGTAGAACCTCCTTATTTTATAGAATAGGAAACAAGATTTGAAGAGTCTCTACCTGAGCTTCAGATTCACATCACTTATTGGTCTATTCAACAGATTTTATTGGATATTTCAAATTGGAAATCCCAGAAACATCATAAACTCAACATGTCTAAAACAAAACTCATCAACCTCTCCCTCCCCCCACCAAACCCTTCCTTTCTTCTAACTTTCCCTATTTCTGTTGAAGGTACCACCATTCTTCCAACCTCCCAGGTCCCCCAACTTCAGTGCTATCCTGGACTTCTCCTAGTCCCTCACCACCCATCTCTAGTCAGTTGCCAAATCTTACCATTTATACCTCCACAATAACTCTTGTATCTTATCCCTTTTTGTCACTTGCACAGCTACCATGTTAGTTTAAGTCATTGTCTTTCTCCTTTGTCTTCCTGCTTCAAATCTCTACCCAGTTCAGTCCATTCTATACTCTGCTGCCAGATAATTTACCTAGAGTATAGCTTTCATCATGCTACTCCCTTACTCAGTCAACTCCATTGATTTCCTATTACCTCTATAATAAACTATAATCTCCTCTATCCAGATTTTAAAATATTATACGACGAGGCCCCTACATATTTGTTTTTCCAGCTTCATTTCCAGTCCTTCTTGGACTCTGTGACCTAGAAAAATGGTCTTCTCTTTGATCTTCACACACAACCATCAATCTCCCACCTCTAAGTCTTTGCATTGGCTTTCTGACATACCCAGAATGCTTTCCTTCCTTCCTTTCACTTCATACAGCCCTTCTCTTCTTTTCAAGCTTCCCCTCCAGCTCAAGCATCATTTTCTGGGTGAAGGCTTTCCTATTCCCCTCACTTGCTGACGCCTTCCCTCCCAAACTATCTTGTATTACTCTATTTTGTTTATATCTGTATTTATTAAGTTTATATCTATGGTATATGCATGTATACGTACCTCACACACATATGTCTCCTTCATTAGAATGTCAGCTCCTTGTGAGTAGGGATTGTTTCATTCTTTATAATATGTGTATCTCCTAGCAGAGTACCTGGCACACAGCAGGTGCTTAATACTTGTTGATTGATTGCCCACAGTCATACAAGTATAAATTATCAGAGATAGGATTTGAACTTAGTGCTTTCTGACTCCCGAGCTCAATACTCTATCCATTATATCATGCTGTTTGTCAGATACTTACGATGCGCTATAGACTGGGGTCAGAAAGACAAAATGAACAACAGTCCTTTCCCTCAACAAACTTACATCATATTGGAGTGATATAATTTTCAGTTGGGTCCAACTCTTTGTGACCCATTTTGGGGTTTTCTTGGCAAAGATATTGGAGTGGTTTACCATTTCCTTCTCCAGCTCATTTTACAGATGAGGAAACTGAGGCAAACAGGATTAAGTGACTTGCCCAGGGTCACACAGCTAGTAAGTGTCTGAAGTCAGATTTGAACTTAAGTCTTCCTGACGCCAGGCCTGGCACTCTAACCACCATGCCAGTGAATAATCTGAATTAATTCCTTTAAGTATTGATTGATTTGATCTCCTTGCTGTTCAAAGGACTCTCAAAAGTCTTCTCCAAACAACTGGAAAGTGTTGTTTCTTTGGTGCTCAGCTTTCCTTATAGTCCAGCTCTCACAGCTATGTATTGCTACTGGAAATACCATGGCTTTCACTATACAGACCTTTGTTGACAAGGTGATGTCTCTGCTTTTTAGTATACTGTCCAGATTTGCCATAGCTTTTCTTGGAAGGAAAGCTTTCCTTCCAAAGAGTAAGTGTCTTTTCATTTCATGGCTACAGTCTCCATCTGCAGTGATCTTTGAGCACAAGGTTATAAAATCCAACAATGCTTCCATTTCTCCTCCCTGTATTTGCCAAGAAGTGATGGGACCAGTTGCCAAAATTTTAGGTTTTTTTTAGTATTAAGCTTCAAGCCAGCTTTTATACTCTCCTATTTTACCTTTAGCAAGAGGTTTCTTAATTCCTTTTTACTTTCTTCCATCAGAGTGGCATCATCTGCATATCTGAGATTGTTGATCTTTCTCCCAGCAACCTTAATTCCAGCTTTTGATTTATCTAGCCTGGCATTTCACATGATGTACTCTGCATATAAGTTAAATAAATAGGGAGACAACATACAACCTTGTCACACTCCTTTCTCCACCTAAAACCAATCAGTTTGTTTCATGTTTGGTTCTGTTGCTTCTTGACCCACATAGAAGATCCTCAGGAGACAAATTAACACGATCTCGTACTTCCATCTCTTTGAAGACTTGCCACATTTTGTTGAGATCCACACAGTCAAAAGCTTTAGTGTGGTCAATGAAGCAGAAGTAGATGTTTTTTTCTGGAACTCCCTTGCTTTCTCCATAATCCAGCCATTGCTGGCAATTTGGCCTCTAGTTCCTCTGCCTCTGAAAACCAGCCTGTTCTTCTGGCAGTTTTTGGTTCACATATTACTGAAGCCTGCTGAATCTTAAGCATAACTTTGCTGGCATGTGAAATGAATGCAATTGCCTGGTAATTTGAACCATCTTTGGCATTGCTCTTCTTTAGGAGTGGGACATAAACTGATCTTTTCTAATCTAGCGGCCACTGTTGTGTTTTCCAAATTTACTGTCATATTGAGTGCAACACTTTGACAGCATCATTTTTTAGGACTTTAAATAGCTCAGCTGGAATTCCTTCCCCCACTGCTCCCCCCACTAGCCTTATTGTTAGCAATGTTTTCTAGGACCCATTCGATACTCACGTGCCACAATTTGCTTAGCCATAGGATCTGTGTTAGTAGAGGAGGTGCCCACAACAACAAAGTCACGGGTCCGTAAGTAAGTTTCTCTACTTAGGGAGGCAGTGATATGTGAAAAGGGCATTGACTCTGAGGTCAAGAGGATATGGGTTCAAATCCTGCCCTGACCCTTACTACCTACGTGACCTTATATGTCATTTAGCCTCTCTGGGCTCGTTTCTTCATCTATAAAATGAAGGTGTTGGACTAGATGGTCTCTGAAGTCGTTTTCATCTCTAACTCCATGATCCTATGAACTAGCCTGGGCAAGTAGGACCTGTTATTTACTATTTTTCTGTCCCCCACAATACCTGGCACAGAACATTTTGGCTTAATAGCTATTGATAGATTGATTAAAATACGTCATGGTTACATTTATTTACAAAGCCATCCAGACAACTTCTCTGGGTTCTTAGCTGGTTCTGAATTGGGCAAGGAAACCTAAACCCTTCACCTACTGTTTCATTCATCCATCTGTTCGTTCAGTTATTCTATAAGCACTGTTGGGCCACCTGCCATATGCCAAGGTACTATGGGAATAAAAAGAAGGATCAAACATGGTTCCCACTCTTAAGAGTTAGCAGGCACAGATAAAAGTTGTCAATTTACTCTGGACAATATATCCCTGTCATTAGAGGTTGGCATTAGTTGAAACAGAAAGGCTGCCTGAGGAAAAGACTCATGTGCCAAGCACATCAGACCCCTATCACAATCTTGACCATTATCTCTTCTCAAACCCTGATGGAGGTAGCTCAAGAGCCTGAACCCCCGAGCCTTGGAACTAGCAGTGTCCCCCAAATCACCAGCCCTGTTTCTAACCCAATTCCACAGTCATCATTGAGGGGAGAAATCATTGTGGAGAAGGGCCCATCTTCCTCGTCAGTGCCAGCAACAACTACTGTCCATCTGCCCCCAACAAGGCAAATAAGCAGAGGAGCCCTATGAGTGGCAGTACACCACTAATGCCCACCCCCCTGGCCCCAGACCACCAGTCCTTCTTCCAGACCAGCCGTCATGGCCATCATCTGGGGAAGAAACTTCTGTAGAGTAGGGGTCAGCTGTGCCCACTAACTGCCAACCAACTGTCACTCATGTGGCAAGCAAGCCAGCCAAGCTGAAGCAGCTGGGCTCATTTAGGGGGAGACAGGAGACAGAATATGCCCAACATGTCCAACTGCCATCACCGCCTTGACCACCAACCCCCCTTAGACCCTGATGGAGACAGCCTAGGACCTGAGCCCAGAGTCTCATGAATAACAATGCTTCCAGCCCAGTGCTCAATAGCCAGCAACCCGGAAAGCAATCTCCATGGCAATGTAGCCTGGCAACTGCTCCTGCAGATGCTCCAGCTTCAGCTATCGAAGATCCAGAAAGGGGAGTTCTTGCCCCGCCTCCCCAAGTCCTTGCATTGTCAAATGGTTCAACAGCAGAAACTGATGTCATTTTTATCAGTAGAAATGACATTGAAGAAGAGGCATTACCATCTGCCTTGTCCCTGCAGTCTAAGGACCATGAGACTTTTCCATGTGACTTGCAGCCAAAGCCTTCCATATGTATTATCTCCCTCATCAAAATGTGACCACTTGAGACCAAGGATTGTCTTATTTTTCAATCTGTATCCCCAGCTCTTGGTACACTTCTTTGTACACAGTAAGTGCTTAATAAATGCTTTTTTCCCCATACACTCATTCATTCACAGAACAACAGCGAGGACAAAATCTTTGGTTTTTGTGGCACTATGAACCCAGCCCAAATAGTTAAGCAAACTCTTTGATTACTCTTTTTTCTTAAAGGAGGAAACAGATTGTTTGTTAAGAAAAGCCATTCTCCAAGACGTAGTTGTGATTCATCTTGCCAGCCCCCTCCTGCCTGGTCGGCTAGAAAGAGGAGTTTACATTTTGCTACAGCCAATAGGGGGCCAAGGGACTGAGCAGGAGAGTCATATGATGAGAGCTCTGCAAAAGGAAAATGATTTGGTAGTAGTGCGTAGGATGGATTAGAGCCGGGAGAAATCTGAGGCAGGGAGATTGATCAGGAAGCTGCTGCGAAAACTGAGGGAGGGGATGAACACCTGAAGCAAAGTGGGAGCTGTGTAAGTTGAGAGAAGGGATAGCACGTGAAGGTAGAAATGACAAGATCTGGCAACTGATTGTAGAGAATTGGGACCAATGGAAGTGTGGGAGAGAGGGGAGTGAGAAATTGTAGGTTGGTAGATTTCAATCAGTCAGTCAGTAAGCATTTATTAAGCATTTACTATGTGCCAGACACTGTATTAAGAGCTGGGAATTCAAAGAAAGGCAAACACATGGTCCCTGCCCTCAAGAAGTTCACATTTTAATTTGAGTTCAATTAAAGGAAGAACTTGCTACCAGGACTATGGAATTGTTTCAGAAGAGGCTGGAAAACTGTCTGCTTAGCTCCTATACTGAGTGCTAAGTGGGTGGGACCAGATAGCTTCCAAGGTCCCTTCCAACTTGAAGAGCCCATGATACTATTATCAGTACCTGCAAGAATAGACGTGGTTCTTGCGGACACTCCTCCGGAAGAATCCTTTGCACCCATCGCAGCTGGATGCACCATAATGTTTGCCAGTAGCACGATCCCCACAGATGGAACAGAGAGAATTAATTCCATTAGTCAGCAAGCCGGCCTGGCTGGATTCTGCTGATGTGGCTTCTGGGGGGCTTAGGCCTGAGTCTTTGTGTCCTTTAAAATGAAGAAGGAGGAAGAATGAATAGGAGAAAATGAAACTCAAGCAACTGCAGCCATCCCTTCGGGTCCCATTAATCCACCTAGGCTTTGTTCCTTATAAATAACATGGCCTCTCTTCTCCTATTCCAGTCAACTCTTCAAAGAAACAACCTTAGAATCCTGGAGTTTCCTGAGAGTAACCTCCAAAAGTTGATGCAGTTTGTGCATGCTGGCAGAATTATCTTTTCAAGGCACAGGCCTGATCGAACCACTAGCCTTCTACCAAACCTTCAATGGCTCCCTATTGTACGAAGAATTAAGTCCAATTGTATATTATGACCAAGTTATAGCCCTATAAATTGTTTATCAGTTCATGGTACTGAACCCTGACTCTTCTCAGGCCCTCTTTTTCTCTTTGGGCTTGATTGTCTCCCCCACCTGCATTCACTTTGATAGGTGGAGATGGTGTCCCTAGCAGCTTGGCTACTCTACTACAACTGCCAGGATTCTAAGGGTAATCTGGGTGTGAATGCAGAGAGGGAAACTTTTCTGTTTCTAATCATAGCTACTGAATCCCCATTCATACTTCTCATTTGGATAAAATCAGTCACAGTGACACCATTGTCTCTTAAACATGAAACATTTACTTAAAAACAAGGCAAAAGCAGAAATAATCATAACCTTTAAAAATAGGAGATAAGAGCAGAAATAATTATGCCATTTACTCAATGGAAGGCAAAAACAGGAATAATTAAGATATAAAAGTATACTCAGAAACCTGGGTCATACTCTCCTTTCACTGCACACAGTATCCATAGGAGGGCTGGTATATACATTTATAGAAATCTAGCAGGGAGGAACTTGAATAGGTAAACCCATTGGTGGGGATTGCAGTTTGCAAGTCTGGATTGTGGTGCTTGATGGCTTAGGGTTTGTCAGAGAACAGCTTGTACCTAGTGTTGCCTGCTAGGCAAATCTATTCCTCTGCTATTAACTCCCTGGGCAAAGCTGATTCTCTGCTATTCTCTTTTACTGCTGAAGCAGTGAAAAACCAAAACAAAACAAAAACTCTTTTAGCACACAGCCACCCTTGGCAGAGTGCTGAGAAAATGTTATGCTTCTCCAGTGACAAGCAGTCCCCTTACACCAGAGAACTGCCAAATACCTCAAACCTACTCTGTGGCTCTGAGAAGGAGTTTCTCCCTCTCAAGTTATAGGCAGCCGCTAGACCATCCAGCCTTTTTCCAATCAATTTTTCCAATAGCAGGAAATTCTCCTTTGTCCAATCAGGTTTTAGCAAACCAGGCTTCTTCTCGTAGCAAAGCAGATTCAAAGCCTGTATTTCCTGTTCTGTTTCTTCCTCTCAAACTGTCAGGGGCAGTAGAAGGTCACAGGCCCTCAGGAAAGGTTTCCCTCTCTGGACTCCTCCTGTGCTCAGTCCTTTTCCCTCCCCTGGCCTCTACTTACTCATATATAAAATGGAGCTAGTGGTCAAGACAACCTTGATCTTATCTCTTCCCTTTGATGAGTATGATTTACGTACTCATCTCTGAGAGCTCTGAAGAGCACAGTGGCCCAGCTACGTATGTGGTCACAAATATGCTGACACAAATAGGATTTCCTTTTGCCCAGCAGGCTCAGTGTGTCCCTTGCACAGTGACCTCTGGGCATCCATGACAGAAGAGTGGATCAGTGCTTGCTATATATAGCATGAGGAAGAAGCAGTGATGTCTGGCTTCTCTCCCTTAAGGGTTAAACCTTTTTTCTTTTTAGTTACAAGTTGGCAGTCTTAGAAAGTTACCTATAAGGCAACGGCAGGGGCTTCTCTGCCTGCGTGTAAGGGAGTCTGGAGCCTTCTCCCAAAAAGTGAAAAGTTCAGTTTTTTGCTTGTTCCACTGACTGACTGTCCCAGTGGACTGACCTGACCCGTTGTCTGGGTGTCGCCTTGGGCAGACCCTCTGTTGGCCCGGAGGCTTCTGTTCTAATAAAGCACAGAGCAATGTCCATTCAGGAAAAACAGCCTAGCTCTTGTGGCTCAAAGAAACCTGCCAACCAAACTGTGCCACAAAAACTCACTTTTCTTCCCCCACAAAAATGAGGAACAGCCAAAATTCACAGCTTTAATTTTAGCTCCAAAATTGCCTGTGCACCTCTCCCAATTGCCGGGAACTGGAGAGACTTGGTCCAACATCTGGTAAAGGTGATGGCAGAGAGGCTTCTACTGGCCTTAAAGATACTACCCAAGCAGAGAGCACTTCAGTCTCTGTTGCTTTAACATTCAATTAAACAAACACTTATTGATTTAACAGCAACTCTGTGCAGTGTGCCATACTGGAAAGGAAAGTGACCTCAGAGTAAGGAAGACCTGAGTTCAAGTCCTGCTGATGACTCTTACTGACTGCGTCACCCTAGGCAAGTCATTTTGTCTTTTGGTTCTCTAGGCAAGTCTCCAAGACTAAGCTGCCAGGGATTAATGCTAACTTGCATTGGTCAAGGGAGTTTCTTCATCTGCAAGTTCCCTTTCTATGAAATAGTTCTGGGATAGTACCTATCCCAGCTTATTTGTTCAAGGCAAAGAGGTGGCCAAAGATTGATTAATAGAGAGCTGGTCTCTGAGTCAAAGATGGGGTTCAACCCATCCCTCTGACACGGCTCTGTGACCATGGGCAAGTTCCTTCACTTCCTAGTTCTCTAGGTAACTTTCTAAGACAGGTGCTACTTATCTGTCGCAGAGATTAGCGTTTCCTCATCAGGAGTTCCCTCTGTGCTGGGAATCTCAGATTCAGTCCTCTATGCCTCCTCCAAATGACCTCCATTTGGAAGATAAATCCAGGCTGGTCAAACTTCATGCCCCCACCCCCGGCTGAGCTTCTCACTCTCAGGACCTGGACTTCTTGACTCATTTGCCTTCTTATGCTGCAACTTCCCTTTTTCAGGCTCCCTTTTCTGTGCTGGCTCCCTAAATTAGAATACAAGCTCCAGGAGGGCGGGGATTACCTTTCTTTCGGTTTATATCCCCGGAGCTTAGCACAGAGCCTGGCGTAGAGTAAGTACATGTTGCCTGCCTATATAAGGCACTGCGCTTGGTGCAGGAGCTAGGCAGGAACTGTAGTGGCCTAGTATTGGAGAACCCTGGTTCAAATCCCAGCCTGCTTTTGCCTTGGCTAAGTAATTTCTCCTCTATTGACTTGAGTTACCAATGAGGGGATTAACTGAGATGAATTCTAAGATACCTTCTGATTCTGCCATTCTTTGGTTTTATGACATAGTCTCTGTCCTCAAGAAACTTACAATCTAACAGGCAGTCACATGAGCATACTACGTTTGTCTAATCACAATAGTAAAAAATATACCTCTCTGTTCCTTCACCAATTAAATTCAACAAATATTTATTAGGCCAACCTATTAAGCCCAGTGGTAGACGTTGGGTCAGTTGGCCAATAAGCATTTAAGTACCTCTCATGTATGGACTCTGTGTTAAGCACAGGGATGCAAAGAAAGGGCCAACATGATTCCTCCCTTGAGGAGCTCACAGTCTAATGGGGGAACACAATATTCACAACTGGGAAGACAAAGGTGAAAAACAATAAGAGACCTCCCCTTAAGGAACTTACATTCCACTGTACTGGAGGGAAAATGGCATACACCTGTATTAAGTAGGATACAAAGTAGAAGATGATATAGGCAAAGGAGAGATAAAAAAATTCTGAGGAGTGAGAAAACACTTTCATTTAGGGGTGTGTGTGGATGGATGGTGATGACAGGCAAGGCTTCCTAGAGTAAGTGGCACCTGGGTTGGACCTTGAAGGAAGAAGAGTTCTATGAGAGTGGGCTCAAGCAATGACCTATATAAAATTAGGATATGGCGGGATGAGTTTGACTGGAACATAGAGTCCATCCAGGTGAGTAAAGTGAAACAAAGCTGGAAAGGTACTTTAGAGCCAGATCTTGAAGGACCTCAAAAACCAGGCTAGGAATTTACATTTTATCATTTAAAGGGGAAAAAAAGATCCTATAAGAAGAAGGGAGCCAGTGAAGTCTCAGGGGTCATGGAATCATAGTCATAGAACTGGAGGGGCCCCTGGGAATCATCTAGTTCAACATGTCCATTTCACAGATGAGAAACCTGAGGCCCAGTGAGGTTAAATGATTTACTCCAGGTCTCATAGCTAGTAAATGGCAGGCCCAGGCCCAGGTCTCCCTACTCCTACCCCAGGGCTCTTTCCATGGTGCTCCTTAACCCTTTTCTCACCCAAAGTTAGAGAATTTTCCTATGGGAATGCATTGCCAATTGTATCAGTCAAGTGGAGGAGAAATCAAGATTTGTCCAAGATTCAATTCTTCTGGACTATATCTATGTCATGGAATGAGGGTTACCTGCACGTAGCTGTTGCCAGCTGTTTTTCCTAGAAGAGGATCCCATTTAAAATCGAAAGCTCTAACCCAGACTGCTTCCCCAGGCTCCCATTGCTTTCCCTTCCTTCAAAGACACACTGTCAAACAGAAGCCACAGGGTGGGGGAGGGGGTACTGGGGGGTAGAGGTTGCCTGACCTTAGCTTTGAAACAAAATCTATTAGGAAATTTCCAAGAGAGACCCTTCTTTTCCCTCCCCCTTGGCCACCCCCTCTTCCAACCTGCCTGAAGTCCAAAGCCAAATAGTGCTTGGCCTGGGGAGGAGAGTCAGACT